>NC_057941.1:20841488-21023988 GCF_018555375.3 Anguilla rostrata | reverse complement strand
TCGGGCCTTCGCTTCGTTTGTGTCTCCGGGCGTCGGCCCCGTCGCCCGTGGATCGGCGTTCCACCGCAGCGCTGTTCGCTGGGACGTGCGTCTCCTCGTTTCACATCGGGCAGACCGTCGTGGAAGTCGCCAGATTCTCCGCGGCGCCTTTTACGACCGAGCGGCTTTATTTCCTTCCGTCTTTATTTCCTGTCTCGGCCGTCTTTCACAGCCCAAATTAAAAGCGGTCGCGTCCGCGGGCCTGGAGCTGCGGAGACACCGGTGCAAACGGGCCCCGAAGGCGCGATGTACTGCTCCGAGCGCCGCCGTCCTCGCCAACCGGCCACTTCACACCGGCCCGCGTCCGTCTGCGCGGCCAGGATTAACGCACGCTCTCGGACGGGGGGGGAACGCGACATCCGGCGCGTGCGGGACAGAGCCGGGGGGACGTGTGATCCGGGGGCGCCTCGCACGCAGGTTCCACGCGGTTCACGCCGCGACACGTCGTCACCGGCGTCCGAGGCGGAGAAAAGGCCACCTCATGCCTTCCGCTGTGTGAAATATGGCACCGTTTTATTTACGGCGCGGTTATGACGGGCGCTATCTCTGCATCTTCTCTTTGGAATGAAACGGAATCAGATGGTCTGCTCCATTAAAGATGACCCGGTGCACTGTTATGATGCATTGCTTTCAAAACGATTGTTTCTTGTTTTGTTGTTGTTTTTTTCCCCAGGAACTAAGAGCACACACAAGTTAAAATGTATCTTGGCAATAAATCAATAGGAAATGCGTGCCATTGTCATATGGGCTACTACAGTTTATTTAAGATCGATTTTTCATTTTTTCACTACTTGCCTTTCGATCGTCTGGGGTGTGTGAAGAGCAAATCTGAGAATCTGGAATAACTGATTTTCGTCTTTTGATTTGCAGTCCAAACGCCACACTTGGAGCATTTAGTGAGATCTTTAGGGGGACCTGCAAAAGGATGAGCAGCAAATGACAAACAAATGCAATGCAAAAAAACTGAACCAAAACTCCAAGCCAGCCCTGTGACGGTTTTGGGCGACGTTGCGTAAGGATGGTTGAAATCGCAGAACGTTTGCGCTCTGCTCAGAAAGGTCCCAAATGGCTCCGCGTGTAGGTCAGTTTGAGCCGCAGAGCAGAATGAACGTTCTGGGGAGGCGACAGAGGACCCTCGCCATCACCAGAGAGACACTCGCTAGTGACGAACACTTTTTAACGAGTCCACCAGGTTCATGTGCTCTGCAGGTATCCTGTATTGAAAAGGGGCGGGGGCAGGGGGGTGGGGGGGGATTAAAATGGAATCGCTTCATGAGCAGGGGTTTCATTTGGCCTCGCTTGGCGAGGGTCCGCCGCGGAGGGACTGGAAGGGCGTGTGTGAGAGGGGACGCCGCGGAGGGACTGGAAGGGCGTGTGTGAGAGGAGACGCCGCGGAGGGACTGGGAGGGCGTGTGTGAGAGGAGACGCCGCGGAGGGACTGGGAGGGCGTGTGTGAGAGGAGACGCCGCGTCGAATTTGTTCCGCAATTAGCGCTATCGATTCCCTTTCCCGCTTTCCGCCGCTAGTTATTTGTTTGCTCTGTTTTTCCTCCACACGTCCAGCGAGAGCGCGACCAGCACACATCCAGCACATGTCCTGCAGTGTGTCCACACAGGTGATTGGCTAGCTTGGCTATGTTTGCATCTTAAATTATATATTTTTGTTTTAAAAACTGTTGTTTTTTTTCACGTTGTCAGATTAGAATTTAGAATTGAGTTTTCGACCAGCTGGGTTTTTTTGTCTGTTGTTCATTAGAGTTTATTTACATGGTTTTGAGTAAGGAGCGTCTGGCCTGGATTCAAGTAAGAAACAAAAAGAAAGTGCTAGGCCTATTTGTTCAGCGGTTTTTATTTATTTATTTTGACTAATTTAGGTGGCTGCTGTGTTTTTATCATAAACCATAAGTAGTATGCAGAGCAGTTATACATTATAGGGATTATGCTTCTCTTTCTGAGTAATAACTTTGGATGTGACTCTGAAGAATGACAGAAGCCATCGCGAGGATGTGTTCCGGTTCACGTGAAAGATATATTTGGGACATCGTTGCCGTGCCACAGTCTCATGAGTCACTGTTTTAGATGTTCCACCTTGTTATGTCGCTGTTTGGTGTTTGCTGTTGTACGTAGGCCGGCTGTATAAATTATGCAAAGCGGGCCCTGGTGATAAACGGCTGCCAGCGGGTAAAGCTTCCCGCTTGTTTAGACGCGCTTTGGGGCGATTTCATCTTCCGCAAAGCTTTTAGCCTCGGATGCGCCCGAAAAGAAAATGAGAAAATCAACAGAGTTTTAGCACCGGGTAAAATTTTTTTTTTTTCCCATTTACTTTCTCAACTTTCACGGGAAAAAGAAAAGAGAGCAAAAAAAAAAAAAAAAAATGTTGTGTAAGCAGTGTGGAGTCGGCTCCCGCTCTTCCAGGCAACAGATCCGCCGGCAGAGCCGGGGCCTTGATTCCTTTTGTGTTCCGCACAAAGGGCTACAAGGGCTTAGCGAGGCCCGGGTGTGTGAAGTGGGCCCCGCAGAGTCATGGCCGGCAACGTCTCGAGAACATTGGGGGGGGGGGGAGAGAACGGACCGGAATTACAACTTTTGTCAGCTCTAACAAATGCCGCAATTCCAGCCTTTTGTTGGCTTGTGGGAAATAGTGCAGTTTGTCGGGTCGCGGAAATATCAGGGCTTTTCCAGGGCCTTCACCTCAACCGCTGTGCTGTTTCAGACTAATGCATAATGCAGGGTGCACTTATGAAAGTTTTTTTACGCATTCGTTCACATCATAATGAGCTCGCCAGCCTGTGAAATCAAGAGAACATTATGCAAGCGTAGAAAAAAAAAATGAATAAATGTAATATGCTAACTCAAAATTTAGGGCAGCGTTCCTTGCTCTTTGATTGGATGCTGATGCCTGAACCCTAAAATGCTGATTCCTCTGCACCCCACTCCCATGCTCCCTCCCACACTCGCCCCCACCACCCCAACCCCCACCCCACCCCCGCCAGAGCTGGAAGGACTCAGCAGACAGGCAGGACCGCCGACTGCGATGAAAACATCCGTGGTTGCACGTCGTTCCTGCTTGGCAGAGCAGCTTCGCGGTGCATAGGGCTCAGTCACAAGGCTGAATGGACAGACCCGGAAAATATAGCACGTCTCCCTCAGAAGCAGTCAGAGCGGCTGTTCAGAGCACGAGAACATGGCCGTGCCACGCGGCAGTCCGGGGCCTCTGCCTCTCTTCCATTAAATGCATTTAGACAGACAGATAGGACATCTGTTTCGATTATGGTGGGATTGATACGTTTAACGATGTGTAACCTTATTAATTTGGTAAATGAATTTAATTTGGTATCCAAGAGCCTGACCATTTTGCACGATAAACCACCCAGACCAGGATTACATCTAGACGGTATAGTGCCGATGTGTTCATTTTGTCAGGGTTGTTTTTTTGTTTTTTTTCCTCTTTCATTTTTTATTTGTCTCCCATTTAGCTGCGGTTTGATTTCCTTTAATTTAGTCAGCAGTGCATAATGGGGGAAAAAACAGCAGCTGTTTCATTAAGACGGAGTCTAAATCTCCTCTCTGCCACTCCGTTTAGTTGATGCAGAAAGATGAAATGCATTAGGTGCATCTCTGGAAGCTAATTTAGTCTGATTTATGGTTCTCCACTTCCCCCGCCACACACTATGGGAGGAAAACAAAAGACAGAACGCTGCGGAGAGCGAAGGAAAGAAACGGAGAGAAAAAGACAAACTGCACTGTCATCACTCGGATCACATGCCTTTTTTCTCTAGACGGTCTCGATATTCAAGGTTGCAGCATCCATTAGGCAATGTGTCTTGGAAAAGGGAGGCCTCTGGGTGGTAGCAAGTGGAAATTAAGTTTGCAAGAGGCTTATAATTTGCTATCTTTTAGATAGCACAGAACCTAATTGCCACATTCAGCACAAAGAGGCAGCTCGTCTGGCACGGAGGGGCTCGGTAAGTGGTTATGACAGCACCACAGGTTTCCATGGCTACGAGTTGCTCCAGCGCGTTACGCGGCCACTCACTCCGTCGTCTGCAGCCCAGACCCGTGGAAGTATCATTTAAAAAAAATAAATAAATCCTGCCTGTGAGGTGCAATGACAAATCATCTGCTTCCGAGATCAAATTCCATTTACATAAATTACTTTATAACCTTGGAATCTCGACAGCTAATAGCAGTGCCAGGGAGGAAAAATGGTAAGAAAATGTCTTAAATGTTGATATAATTGGTCTCTCGTAAGTAAAATAATACCGTGAGGATCCATATATGAGATTGCATACGGCAGTTTTAACCCCCGATGTTCACAGGGAGTGCAGCCTTGTGCGTGTGTGTGTTTATGTGACTTTACACAGCAGTGGACAGCGGCGGGCTGCTTTAACTTTGTACTGTAATGTGCTAAAGATGTGCCGTCTGTACTCCATGTACTGAACTACATTTCATACGGGAGTTAGTCACCGGTCTCTTACAAGCTGGCCTGACCCTGGCCTTTTCGGCATGGTTGCATTGCAGGAAGGATTTTTTTAACTTTATAATATCTGCTAAAATGAGGCAAAGGTAAGCTGCGGCAAGGACAATAATCTCTTTTTTTAAAAATGCATAAAATTATGTCATATAATTTTGCAGGATTTATTGGGTCTTATCTTTTTGCTTCTTCAGTAGAACTCTATTTAAAAGCCGTCAAGGGAGGAACCGCACAGTTAAGTTCGGGGCTTCAGGGCACTGTCTCCGTTGCATTTTGTAGAGACGTGTTTTGCCAATGCCGAGTAATTAAAGTGCTCTTTGTGAAGACACTGGTCCTCAGGGCCCTGGTGAGGCGTGTCTAACTGAAGCGCTGCTCCAGTGTGTGGCAGTCCAGACCGCGCCGCTGGAGACAGTGGCCAGGGTCCCCGTGGGCCGGGCCGCGGGGTTAATTGGCTACGGAGCGTCCGGAGGGACGGTTGGTTTCAGCTGCCGATCGCGTGTCCCGCCTCAGTAGCGCCTCCTCCGGGCCACGTCAGGGAGGGGCTGGCACTCCCGCGCTCGCCCAACGCGATGCACGGTCCGCCAGCGCGCAGCTCAAACAAAATGGCAGCCGGCTGCGTGCGCCTCGGAGAGCGCGCTCGATGGTCCGCGCGCTCTCAGAACGGCGGCGGGCCTCGCCTCAGTGGGAACGGCCGGGTCGGGGAGGCAACAGGAGCGATTAAAAAGCTGTTTTCAGACAGACGCGCTCCTCCTCCGCCTGCTCGGACCGGCCCTTTAAGGGCTCGTGCGTTTTCGTGGAAGCCTGTTTGCCTTTCGGTGCGGAACGTGAGTCCACAGAGCACGCATTCAAAATATGATTGAGGGGCTGTCGTCGAGAATATTGCAAAACTAGGTTTTGTTAATGAAGTTGAACTGTTAAAAAATAGTTCATCTTAATTCCTTCATCTATATTGTAATTTGAATAGTAATATGAATTATTTAGTACGTTCTGGCAGATGATATGCAGGGAACCATGGGCTCAGTATTCAAGTGACTGATGCATGATAATTATTCCAGACGCTATACAGTCATTAAACATAATTTTCTACTTGTCTTGCTTTACTTTAATCATGTGTAAATTGAGATCCAACCCTATTCAGTTTACATTTTTCTCATTCTTAATATACTAGATGGGCCCCTAATATGTCTGGGATAGACAATTGCATAGTGAATATAACAAGGATAACAAGTATCTCCTGATTTGCACCTGCATCACTTGGAGAAGTGATTTGCTATCCCAAGGGTTACATCAATTAAGCAATTAGGAGCTGAAGCAGAAGAGAAAGCAGCAGGCTATGAAATCACTGCCTGTTTGAACATCCTGAACCGCATTTTAATATTCCTGTGATATTGATATTTATATGGAAATTGGATATTAATGCGAAGAAGAAAAAAAACAAACAGAAAAAATACCTTTTCTCTGTCTGAAATGATGTATTGGATTTCATAGTATATTTTTGTGACCCTTTTAATCGACCAGGAAAAACCAGCAGACATTTGCTTAGCATGTGCATTTTGGGGAAAGTCCTTGTGTTTTTTTTATCAGGTTTAAATTGGGCCCATCATTAAGAAAGCATGCACGCTTGATTGGATGCCGAATCCCTATGTCTCCTGGTGGCATCAATCAACAAGTGGAAAACAAAAGTAATGAAAATAAAAGACATTTTATAGACCAAGTGCCTGGATGAAGGCGCCCGGTGCAGAAAGAATAAATTAAAACCACTTAACGCGTCGATAATGTTTTCACCCTACAGTCTTCACTGGAGTAATACCGTGTTTTTTTTATTTATTTATTCTAATTTAGAAAGCCACAATCTGAAGAACTTGAAATAACCTTTAGCCAGTAATTGCTAAAAGTGAAAAAGCTTGTTTAACCAGCCCCTTTTGCACCTCAATAATTAAAGGCAGACATCTGTGCCCAACTTCATTTCTGTCTGTTTCCGAAGGAGGGAACAAATAAAGGCCAAAGCCATCTCTAGAATTATTTGTCAGTAATAATTTCCACAAGGCTGTCATTTTAATTACAGGCTGTTGGAGTATGTTCATACACAAAGTAGATGAGGGCCAGTGTGTGTGTGTGTGTGTGCGTGTGTGCGTGTGTGCGTGTGTGCGTGTGTGCGTGTGTGCGTGCGTGCGTGCGTGCGGTGTGTGTGGTGTGTGTGCCTGCGTGTGTGTGTGTGTGTGTTGTGTGTGTGTGTGTGTGTGTGTGTGTGTGTGTGTGTGTGTGGGGTGTGTGTGTGTGTGTGTGGTGTGTTGTGTGTGTGTGTGTGTGTGTGTGTGTGTGTGTTGTGGTGTGTTGTGTGTGTGTGGTGTGTGTGTGTGTGTGTGTGTGTGTGTGTGTGTGTGTGTGTGTGGTGTGTGTGTGTGTGTGTGTGTGTGGCGCATTGGCCGTTTCTTCTTCCTCTTGTCCAGCGCTGTTTGAGTGCGTCCTGTGTAAGCTGCAGCCTGTGTGATCGTGACCTCGTCTTTCCTGCTTCCTCCCCAGCTGCCCTGCAGGTGACCATCACACCAGCCCTAGGGGAGATGAGCGTGGGGGAGTCCAAGTTCTTTCTGTGTGAAGGTAGGTGTGACATCATCTCTGTCCTTTTTTTAAATTTAGCAGCTATAGGCTATATTTAGTCACAACTTAATAGACATTTTTTTCCACTAATAGTTACAGACCAACCCTGAATCAAAATTGTCCCTGTTGTGAATTAATCATTGCATTTATATAGCACTTTTCCTGAAGCTCGAAGTGCTTTACAGTGATCAGGGGAAACTCACCTCAGCCACCACCAATGTGTAGCACCCACCTGGGTGATGCACAGCAGCCATTTTGCACAAGAACACTCAACCCCACATCTGCTGAGGTGGAGAGGGAGAGAACTTTAGAAGAAATTTTAGCCAATTAAATCAGGGGATGATTAGAGGGGCAGGTTGATGTCAAATTTATGACTGTGAAACTTGTACAGGTTTGCTAATTAAACGTGAAATCCCTTAATAACTGGCATGGGTCTGCTGAGCTCCCGACTGCTGTGTAAACCTTGAGACGCAGATAGCATGCTGAGGTAAAGACCAAGGTCACTCACTAAACAAATATTCCACCGCTCTGTAAGTTTGCTGAACTCCAGGCTGCTTCACACGGAACTCAAGAGTATGCACAGCCTCAGTACACAGTTATCTACTGAAGCCAAATAAGAATGCTCCCAAAACAAACTATGGATCTGTCGGAAAATATTTACCATGGGGTGGTGGTGTCTGTACCTTGTAAATAAAAATCATGATTTGTGTGACAAACCTGAAGACACGGTCAATTATTTTCCCAGAAATGTGAGTTATTGTTTACAGGAAGTATCATCCAATTGTTGATTTTTCATCTGGGAAAAAAAAAAAAAAACCTTTCTTGTTTTAGCAGTGTTTTGAAGTGGTTTTAAAAATATTGCTGGCAACACAAAGGAAAAATAAATTGGTTCTCTTTTCAAAGTGAATAGGCCTAATTAAAATGCAACACCGTTTACTGTATGAAGCATAGGCACTTGAAATTGGTTTTGTTGACGGTCTGATGGTTGCGTTGTATCTGTTTACTATTAAAGCAGCGCTTGTCATTTATTTTGAGTGTGCAGGAACCGGCACCTAGCGTATTGTCAGAAAATCCAGTTCATGCGTTGCTGCTGTATAAAAAATACATATCAAATGCAGGTCAGTTCTGATGCTTCGCAGTCCCTTATCCGTGTTCGTTTTTCTTTCAGTCGTTGGCGAGGCTACGGACATTGATTGGTTCTTCCCGAGTGGGGAGAAAATTTTGCCCAACCAACAGGAAGTGATCGTCACCCGCAACGACGAGGCGTCCTCCACTCTCACCATCTACAACGCCAACGTGGACAAAGCCGGGACCTACAAGTGTGTGGCCAAGAGCGGGGACAAGGAATCCCAGGCCACAGTCAACGTCAAAATCTATCGTAAGCAGCCGCTGAGCTCCCTTTCATTAGCCTAGCGTAGCGTATCAAGGCTCTTCACAAACGATGTTTTCCTCGTCATAAAATGAAAAACACATCAGCAGCATTTTTGCTTTGAACATACTACGAGAAGAAAAAAGAACTCTAAATTTAAATGTGAGACCAATCTAAAGAAGTTGATTGGAGTTTAAAGTTGTTTCGCCGTAGGAGGGAGTGAGTTCGGAGTTTGCTCGTGGTCATTCACGTCAGTTTCTATGGTTTCTTCAGAAGAATAGGACGAACGGTTCGCCCTTTATTAACTTTGAGCAGCCAATAATGCTCCAGTCTGTCTCAGTTTATCTTTTATCGAGTCTTTTTAAAATCCACAAATGGCCTTCTGTTTTAATTACTTCTCCGAACTTCGGGAGGATCAGTATAATAATGCTCACTGATACGGTTGTGTAAAAAAAAAAAAAACTCATTTATTTTCCCTTCCTTAACAATTTCAGATCTGTTCAGGCCCGTAGACCTGATTCTATTGAAGAGACATGGGTTTTTACAAAATGGTCTTATTTAATATTTGGCCATTCGATCCAATTTTCCATCGACAGGACTTGGAGGAAGTGAATCAAAGGTTATACTTGCGAGTAACATCGATAATAACAAAATGTTGTTGTTGTTTTCTTTTGCTTCCCTGCAGAAAAAATCACCTTCACAAACGCGCCCTCCCGCCAGGAGTTCACGGAGGGAGACGACGCCGACATCGTGTGCGACGTCGTCAGCTCTCCCCCTCCCACCATCGTCTGGAAGTACAAGCGTCAGAGAGTCGATTTCGCCAAAGACGGTGAGACAGTCACGCCGGGCGTGTCGGTGACTGTCGGCTAATCTCCCAGATCCCTGGTTCTCTCTTTCTCTTTCCCTCTCTCTCTCTCCCTCCCTCTCATTCTCCCTCTCTAATCTTTTGGGTCAGATTGTTTGTGTCTTTCAGTGATACGTTTCCACCTCTTCAGTCTTGATCATAAAAGCCCATTCGTGTGTTTTGCTAGTTTACATACGCTGAGAAAAACAGAAGGACCGTAAACGGGCAAGCGTGAAACCAGTGGCTTTTGTTACTGAGAGGGAGCAGCGTATACATCCTACTTTCATTTCATTTCTAGGTTACATTTTAGTTCTACATTTCAGCTACCGTCAGAGAAGCAGCCCTAGCGCGCCAGTCGGCTGGTTTTGTGCTCGAAGCTTTGTCGGGACTGAACTGACGCAACCGTGACCTCTGACCTCTCCCTCCTCCGCCCCCCCAAACGGGGCCGAGTTCTGCCGTGCGGTTCTTCCAGGCCCCCCTTTGTGGATGCGTTTGAGGGCCACCCTGCCAGCGTCAAAGTGTTTATGACATTTCTTCAGTTGACCTCCTCAGCACGAGTATTCCGTCGGGCGTTGACCAGTAGCTTCTGCGGGCCGGCGTGTTTCTGTTGGCCGGACGTGGTTATTGGCTTGGCCCAAACTTTTAGTGCCGCGCCGAAATGGTGGAGCGGAGACTTAACGCAGCATGTCACCGGATGATGACAGATTCTGCCAGCCAATGAAAATGTCACCGGAAAGGGCACCACGTGCGCCGTGCTTATTTCTGATGGCGGCTATCAAAAAAAAAAAGGAGTGTTTTTTGTGTGTGTGTGTGTGTGATCCACTTCACTGAGACAGGCAGGGCTGCAGAGCCGCGTTTTCTTCGTGAGGAGTGTCACGCTGCAGAGCGCCGGGCCCGCTGGTCCGCGGGAGGCCGCCGAGGGCCCGCTCCAGACCCCGGCGACGGCCCCCCGCGCGGCGAGAACGCCGCCCGCCGCCAAAGCCATCAACGCGGCTAATCGCCCCGCGATTTACAAAGCCCAGACAAACGCTCATCTGCGCCACCAAAACAAATTACGCTCAGCACAGCGATCAATCAGCGGAGACTTTTAAAAAAGAGCTTTGGCCAGCTGAGCCGCATTGATTCGGAGCTGGCAAAGCTACTTTACAGCCTGCTCCATCACTTCCGCCCAAACGGGAAACCCGCCGCTCTCAAGCCCGGTCTTTCCATCTCACAAACGCGTTCTGAAACCGGGCCCGGCCGGTTGGTTTTTATTCCTTTAAGCGTTCTGCGTTTTTGGCTGCCAGAGAGGAGTTAAAAAAAAAAAAAAAATGAGTGGAGCCGTGTAAATAAATCATGTTTTTGTTTCTGACACAGTAGGAGCTAAAATGCACGCTGGCAAAGGCTGAACAGCACGCCATTTTCATTTTGAAACTTAATTCATTTGGATTTTTTTTGGGGGGGGGGGGGGTTTGCTCTGTACACCTCCTTGAAGTGTAGCGTTGGGTTCCAGTGAAGTGAATGCAGCTCTCACCTCCCGTCTGTCGCAGTTCGCTACCAGGCCCTGAGCAACAACCACCTGCAGATCCGCGGCATCAAGAAGACGGACGAGGGGGAGTACACCTGCGAGGGCCGCATCATGTCCCGCGGCGAGATCGACTTCACCGTCATCAAGGTCACCGTCAACGGTGAGCCCTCCCTCCCTCCCTCCCTCCCTCGCTCGTCCGTTAGCTCTCGCTCACTCTTCCACCCTCATTCATTCCTTCATCTGCTCTCGCTTCTTTACTCGCTCATATGAACTCGCACCAACTGTGCTTTCGCTCTCTCGCTCTCTCTCTCTCTCGCTCTCTCGCGCTGGCTCTCTCTCTCTCGCTCTCTCTCTCACTCTTTCTCGCTCGCTCTCTGGCTCTTTCTTTCTCTCGCTCTCTCTTTCTTTCTCGCTCTCTCTCTCTCGCTGAATTGTTTGGTTGATCAATAAGTCAATGCGGACCTGGAATCCACTGCACACACTTTCTCCTTTAGATTTATGAGAAATACTCCCTTTCCTTGTCAATTATACATCTCAAATCTATCTTGAGAGCTCAGCTTATTGATCAGCAGTTAATTATGCAAACTGATATTTCTGGAGTCAGTGAAATAAATGTTGCCTTTTCACTGCCTCGGCCAGAGCCAAAGCAGTTATATTAGTGGTTCTAAAATAAGAGGCATCGGTTGTCTGTTGTCTTCGTGGCCACAGAGCTTTTAAGGTCTCCAATGAAATGCGATGCTGGAGTGTAATTCGCATTTCCCACGTTCACCAACGCGACAGGGAGAGAGAAAGCAGTCAGTGTCAGTCCTGAAACGTGCTCTCCGCCGTCTCCTTAGTGCCAGGAAAAAGGAAAACGCAAGAAAGCCCTCGCGGTTAGTACCGACGGCAGTGGAAGATTGCATTTTCAAGCGCGGATGTTTTTCCATCCACCCGCTGCTGAAAATGACCCATTTTCTGGACAGTGAAAAGTGTTACAGTGCATTGCAACAAACAGCACAAACACGAGCAGACAGGCATCCGTGCGATGCAGCTGCCACCTCTTCCACTGTTTTTCCCTCCTCGAAGACTAGAGACTCCGTTCACAATGGGTTACGTTTGTACTCCTTTAAAGGCAGATTTCATGGAGGCGACAAATGACTAATCTCCATAGGCTCAATTGTTTTGTTGTTTTAGTTTTATTGTTAAATGAAACGTGTCATCGGTCTTCCTTAGTCTCCTGCCTTTCCTTTTTCTTGATTTGATTGGCTGTAATATTTATCCCAGCCCTTAATATCTCCCTTTCTCAGAATGTCTTTAGTATTTGAAAATCTGTAATAATGTGAAAACTAATATGAAAAGGGATAATGGGAAGGGATGGGTCAGATTTCGTATTTTAAATTTTTTTTGTAAACTTATATTCACATTGCTATTGTTTTGCTATTTTTGTCAGTGGACTCTCCCTGTTCATCTCTTTAAATAAAGAATTTAGGGCTGTGTTTTGGATCCCAGTGTTTCTGAACTGTGTGTTATTTGTGGCGGAGAGGGAGGGAGCAGGTGGTTGCGGGACTGGCGAGTGTGCACTTCCTGTTTCCTTTTCATGCGCTGGAGTGGCCCCACAGTTCTGACGGACGTCTGTAGCCGTTTGCATGCGCACGCTTCAGAGGGGGAGCGGGAACACAGAGACACGGAGGAGTGTCGCCTCCACCAGCCCGAATGCTTAGCAACAGGAAAACGGCCGCGCTGTTCCTCTGTCCTCTGGGTCATGTGGTCGATTCTGGCTTATTGATTCAGTATCATATGGCTCACTTGATAATATGTACAAGTGATGCATGAGGGTTCGTGTGTTGCCTGTGATAAGCTGTCTGTGTGTGTGTTTGGGTGTTATGTGTTTTGCGTGTGTGTATTGTGTGTTTTGCGCGTAGCCCTGCTAAATAAACACTGCT
Source organism: Anguilla rostrata (assembly GCF_018555375.3). NCBI lineage: Eukaryota > Metazoa > Chordata > Actinopteri > Anguilliformes > Anguillidae > Anguilla > Anguilla rostrata. The sequence continues at coordinate 21,011,236 of NC_057941.1, read as the reverse complement.
CCTGTTTCAGTGCGCCCCAGCCTCAGGCCCAGACAGACGGAGCTGAACGCCACCGCGGACGTCGGCCAATCGGTGATGCTGGCCTGCGACGCCGACGGGTTCCCGGAACCCAATGTGACCTGGGCACGGTAGGCGGGGCTTCCCCTGTTCCGCGCGGCGTCCTCCACGGGCCTTTCCCTGTGTTCACCAACGTGACAGAATATTTCTCACATGCAGAGGTCAGGGGGAAGTGGCCTAGTGCACGTCCAGGTCAGGGGTCACAGAATCCATTTCAGCGGTGCTTACCTTGAGCTGTGGTGCACAGCTGGAGGAATCAAAGCGCAAGAGCCAAGATGCAACAGCTCGCCATTTGTTTCTCGGGACAGGGAGTAAAGAATTGGGAGGGACATGGGGTCATTCTAAGAGCAAGAAGGCGGTTCAGATGGATCTCGACCTCGTCCGAGGAGACAGGAAGCAGAAGAAATTGTCACAGCAATCCTTTATTTGTGTTCAGGGGCGAACAAAGTACCCTTTATTTGCGGTAGGGAAATTGCCCTTGCCGAAATTAGTTTTGCAAAGATTTTCTCTACCTATCCCACTGTTCCTCGACTGTCTTCGGAAAGCTTGCTCATTTCTTACTGAAATAAACTGGATGTGGATAATTTTATAAACTATATATGACCAGCACAAACTATATTCTTAAAAGTTGAAGTATATGGTTTGTGTTGGTAGTTTGTGTAGGTGCTTTGCAAGCATTTTTATACTCCTCTCTTAAGAGAGCACCCTGGGCTGTTTTCTGAACACATGACCCCTTAGATGTCCATCCATCCATCCATTTTCTATACTCACTTATTCGTGTTCAGAGTCGTGGGAGGTGCTGGAGCCTATCCCAGCATGCTTTGGGCGAGAGGCCGGAGCCCTTGGATGTCATAGGAAAAAATTCAAGGCAAAAACAATTTCTTTACAGCTGAGTTAAATATAGTTAAATCACTATAGACAACACAAATGTTGTTTGTAATGAATTGTCCTATTTGTTGGCCATTCTTAATACCTGTTACTAAACGGTGATTAATAGAGAGACTGAACTTTTTCAGAGAGGTGAGCATGCAGAGTGGGGCTATTCTGCTAGCAGGCCACAGGCCAAATGCAGATCGCCATAGACACATTTTTGGCACGTTTCTCATTGAGAAGATCAAATAGCATTACTGATGCAGACCATGCATCAAAAAATTCAATATCAATACCAATATCAATATACATCTGCGCCCGTGAAGTGTCGGCATACCTACCGTTAACAACAGAATGACAAGCGATATCTATTCGTGGTTTAAGAAAACATCTACCTTGGTTTGGAAGAACTCTGGGTGCGGAGGAAAAGCATTTAAGATGGCAGCTATGCTCGACATTTCAAGCACTTACCGAAGCACTCAAGAGCAGAATAAGATGTGTTCTCCTTGTCTATGTTTAACAGCGAAGTGCTTATTTTTCACATCGTGATCTTTCAGTTTCAATTTCCTCGCTGTCATTAAAAGTGTACAGGTGTAGTGTAACTTTCAGCCTTTTTTGTCTAATTAGCACTTCACTTTTATTTTATGTGCGCTGATTTAAAAAAAATAAATAAATAAATAGATGAGCATCAGACAATTAAACCTTGATAAAGGGCTTGGTTACTGTACCAGACATACACCAGAAAGAGGAGCCTCGCATTAAAGTGGGTGATTAAAGCTTGATGTCACAAACATATTACTGCTCCGAGAGGGACCTTCCATTGGATGCCTTCCTGGATGTTCGTCACATGCGCATTGTGTAAACATACGCCATACGTATTCAGCTTATCTTTCCTTAATCCACACTGAGGACAAAGGATAAAGTTCGACAACTGCGAGATGAAGACCATGGGATTAATACTGAGGGAAAAAGACAGAGCTTCAGTTTTGTGCCAGGTGTAGCCGACAGAATTCATGTTGTCAAAGCGTGTCTGCTTTCCTCCTCCTCTCTCCCGTCCTCCAGCAATAACGTCGTCCTTGAAACGGACGATAAGTACAGCCTGAATGAAGATGGCTCCGAGCTGATAATAAAAGATGTGAAGAAAGTGGATGAAGGAGACTACACATGCATCGCCAAGAACAAGGCAGGGGAGACCGAGAAAGAGATCAGCCTGAACGTTTTCGGTAAGACGAAAATGAAAACAGTGACACAATCGGGGGAAAACGACAAACAGAGAGTATTTTAAAAATGGATTTATTTGTTCATGATGTTGTGGAAATTTTATGCGTAGGTGAAACTATCAGACGTTTTACATGGAAACAGTGAATCATTGGATGTTTTTTTATTTAATTCATGGAAAATAATAATAATAAGCATACTATGTATCTTTGCGTGTGTATACAAACACACATACACACACACACACACGCACATATCCTTTTGTATTGCAAATTAAATAAGCGTACTATGTTTGCAAATAAGCGTACTACGTGTAAAGAAAAATTACTGGGATAATTACAGTGACTAATTAGATGAATTCATTTTTTGATCATGCTCTTTTTTTCTACAGTTCAACCCAAAATCACCTTCCTGGAGAACCAGACGGCGTCGGAGCTGGAGGAGCAGATCACGCTGACGTGCGAGGCGACAGGCGACCCCACCCCCAGCATCGTGTGGAGCTACGGCCGCCACCAGTTCTCCGAGGGGGAGCAGGTACGCGAGCCGCTAGCGTCGCCGTGGCAACGCGGGCTCGTCTGAACGCGGAACCGCGCCCTCGTTCCAGTGAAGACCGCTACCAGGCCCCGCCCAGCCCTCCACACCTCTCACGCCCCCCCAAGTTATCTTTAGCACAGGAGATGAGAAGTAACTGAACCCTGCAGACCATCCCGGTGGTCTTATCAGGGATGGGCTTCCTTCCTAAGTTGATATATCGGTAGGAATTCACCACAGGTAAAGCAATCAGACCATTTTAAGGGTGATTTAGCTATAAATATGGATTCAGATTGAACAGATTGGAAGGGGGCTGAGGGCTTTGAATTAGGGTGCCTCCTCCCTGTCACCCTTGAGTAATGGACTGAAAGAGAGGTGTGACACTGGACCGGGAAGGGAGGAGAGGAAATCAATAGCACATCAGGCCTCAGAAGTTATAACCTTATCATTGTCCATGGGTTTGATGTTATAAAGATGGTGCATGATCATGAAGAAGGGCCTTATAAGACTAACCCCTACCAATATACCTTAAACCCTCCCCTCGATCCCTCCTCCTTAAAGATTAAGTGGTTTGTGGGGCGTGGGGGGGGGGAGGGTCATCATCACTAGGTGTGTTTTGCTCCAGTTTCGTTGCACCGTCATCACCATGGTGATGTGAGAGGGCCTGACTGTGGCATGCATCTAGAATGTTCCAGCACTGATGGAATGTTCCAATGGCTGCGAAGTCCACTTCACACTTCTCTGCCTCCTGTGTGCATTTCTCAGCTTTGAGTTGCCAGGGTAAAAATAATTAGCAGTCCTTTTTGGAATTCCTTCCTCATTTACCAGTTTATTATTTTTTTCATCTCAGTGTAATTTCAGGCAGCTGCTGGAAACTGCCAGCACCCATAATCAATATTCAGCCATTTTGGAGGGGAAAATAACATCCCCTGCTCTTTGTCTGAGTCAGTAAAAGAAGGAGAGAGAGGGAGATTCACAGTGAGAGAGTGGGAGAACACAAAGGGAAAAGAGAGGCGGCAGAAGGAAAAGCTCTGCTCAGATTCAATAACAATGAAGAACAATGGGCTCTTGCTAATTGTTTTTGAATCTGTTTCATTCCTCTGATCTCTCTCATTTTGCTAACATCACCTATACTAATCATCACTGCAGCAGTGAGCAGAAGAGTGGGTAGAAGCTTGTTTTTTTCCTTACGTTTGAAAGCCCAAGCACATGCTCTGTTCTCTGTCTGTCTAGATTGCGTCTCACTGCCCAGACGAACCCCGCCTTTACTGTCTCTTCATCCCTTTTATGGGCTTTTGAAATTCTGTCATTGTGTATTACAAAGCAGTAGTTTCAAGAAGTGCACAGACACTTCACAAATGGTGAAAATTGCCTCGTGTTTTCCTAAATGTAGTAGGATAGTGTATAGGGTAGGATAGTGAATTAGATCAGGAATGTGCTTTTTCAAACACTGTTTTCTTTGGTTTATTTCATGCAAAACACTGCAATATTGTTTGTATCCTGCATGCAGTTTAGGAACACAATGTGTCCTTCTTTAACATGGCCGCACACTGAGGAATGCGGGTTGGCACTGTTCTAGTGCACGGATGGGCCCCAGCGTCTGATATCAAATCCGCACCACGCCAGCGCCGACTGTGGTGGGCAGCCCCCAGCACTCTTCTCAGCACAGCAAATGAGATTATAGTATTTCAGCTTGAAATCTGAGTAACTTTGATACGGGCCCTCTGAACAGCTATGTAATTTCTGCCCAATCACAACATGGCATTAAGTAAAACGGTTCTTCATGTTGAAAGTTTAGCAGGCAATAGTAGCATTTTTGGCTGTAAATTTTGGATAAGTTGCCAGTATTGAAGCATAACGTTACCACATAAAAAAAAAAAAAAAACATTCAGTTGAAAAAAAGAGGAGTTAATTTAATGGTTCAGTTGAGTGGGCTGTTCCGCCACATGGCCATCAAATTTATTCCGAGTTGCAGCATTGCACTGTGGTCCTTGAGCTAAAAATTCGGAAGAACCAAAGGCGTATCTCCGTAGTCTTTTGGGGGGTCGTGTCTCCCCCGGCGTTGGAAAAATACTGATTTGTGACCCCCTCCCCCAATATTCACTAGGCTAAAACTCTGTCTCCATCAGTCACGGTAGGTTTTGTTTACAAGCTATAGCTTGGGAAAGTGGTTACTGGAGTGATTAAAATGACAGAACTGAACACATTCCTGCAAGTTTGAGAAGTTGAATTTAATGGAATAATGAAAATGATAGAATATAGCTAGCTGGGTGATTGTGAAGTCCTCTGCCAAGTAATTCTGATAGCTAGCTAAGTTTGCTAGCTCATGACCAAAGTTGTAGGCAAGTGGTAGGCAGTAGTCTCTCTCGATAGGAGAGGTAAAAGAAAGCTGGTTTGGTCCTGTTCCACCAAAAGATGTTACACAGTACCGGAAAAAATCTCACATTTGTCAGGCATAGAAAATAATGTTTTAACTCAAAGGATGTTATATTTTATAACAGTTAAGATCGCATTGTTGCATTAATGCTGCTAAAATGTGCCCTGCATTTCCAAGGCCTCCGGACCCCACCCCACTTCCACTTGACTATTGTCCAGCTGACAGTGATCGGTGCAGTGCATGCGCTTGTGCAACCGTTCAATGCTATATCAGCGCAGCAGGCCATTGTGCAGGCCTTACTGTAGGCTATGTCAACATTACAACCTGCGGAAAATGTTATGCGATAGGGGAATCAGGAAAAAGTGGCAGTGAAGCAGGGTGTAGAATCAGGATAGGCTATACACATGTATTGTGCTTTCTTATTTTATCAGGATGCTTGCTTAGCTTGCAGCCTACTGACTTCTAATGATGAGTTTAGGCGTTTTTTTCCCCCACTGTACCCAAAGTCACATCACGTAGGCTGTATCAGTGAGACCGGCAGTCACTCTACTATTCTGTCTGCAGATGTCATTCTGTGGGTCTCTGGAGACGGCGTTACAATCGTGGGGATATTTTGTAGCTCAACTGCAACTTTCACAACTACTCTTTACTTGCAGCTGACATTATTGACATTAAGGACGGAGTGTGGCACAGTGGGTAAGGAAGTGGACTTGTAACCAAAAGGTCGTAGGTTCGATTCCCGGGTAGGACACTGCTGTTGTACCCTTGAGCAAGGTACTTAACCTGCATGGCTTCAGTATATATCCAGCTGTATAAATGGATACAATGTAAAGTGCTATGTAAGTCGCTCTGGATAAGAGTGTCTGCTAAATGCCTGTAATGTAATGTAACATTATGAGTGTCATAATACAATTATGTACGACATAAATTTATTGTGCTATTGTTGTGAGTTGACATGTGGCAGAAATAGTTATTTTTATCAGGACGCAAGTGAATTAGTGTAAAATGCAGATTTTGAAATGCGTCCTGCGTTCCAAAGCCTTCCATGGGCTAGCACGGCCTGGAGGTATTTTCCCCTCAAATGATAATATCACAGCTGTTAAAACTACATTCAAGCTAAAGCTATGCCCTTGATATGAAGCCTTGTCATTTGGTGGCTGCAGCAAATCAGTGCTTCATTTGCTTGTGTTCATTAGCGCAGTTTCACTCTGCTGACCTTGCGGCACCCCTGTGTGTCTCTCTGCCTGTTTGTCGTAAGTCAGTCTGGAGAAATTATCGGAAGGTCAGTGGATAATGTCACTGTCACTTTTGTTCATATTTTAATTTTTTTCTGCAGTCTATGGTTAGAACAAGTCCTTTTTGCTGATGTTGTGCTAGAATGTGCCACTCAGTCCACTCCTTCCGTTAATTTGGACACTCCAGTTTTAATAACATGTCCTTTGTTAGCTTGATGTAATCCACAACAGATGCTGTTCTTATTAATGGGTTGTACAGTTTATGTTGTTAATTTTTATTTTATTTATTTATTAATTTTTTTACTTTACTTTACCTTCTTTGTTTTGCCTGTAGTGAGAGCGAGCACATATACTGTGCGTATTCTATTAATTATAAAATGACCATTGATTCTGCCTCGGGTGAAAACAGGGGCATCGGTCAGATGGAGGCCATTGCAGTGCCGTAACATCTGTTGCTGCTTTAGCCTCCATTCACACTGGACAGTTATATAAACACCAAAGGCTCTGGGTTTTCATTTTAAAGGTAGTATATATTTGCCTTTTAAGGCTCAGGAGACACAGGTGGAGTATTGACTGGGGGTGTATTTTGAATTGTTGGACGAGGCTGCAGTGCTGATAGAAGGCGCTGAGACATGAAATGGCAGAAATGTATAATGCAAGAGCTTATTTCAAGCGGGGGTTCTCACACAGCTCGGAGTTTTTGGTTTTCGGCCTGGCCGGTGTTTGCTATTCAGGTCTGGTGAATGTTCCCCTGCCGCGTCCCCTCGCCACCTGCATCATCAGCCCGTGTCAGGGCAGACCCAGCGAAATGAGCGTGCCCAGCCAGGGTCAGGCTGTCACTCACACAGGCCAGCTCCAAACCGTGGCTGGGAGGGGAGCCCAAACAAGATAGTCCTTAAGTGCGTCTCACCCCCCCTCCACAAGGAGAGTGGATGCAGAGGGTTCCCATTTGCCGCCAGAGAGGGGCACAGGAATGACAGTTTGCGGTCAGTTGGTTTCGGTTGTTGTCCCCAAACTGCCATCTTGGGTCAGAATTGGCCTCTACAATTGGGAGGGGGTTATTTTGAAAGCGATATCGGCTCTTAGAATGGTCCAGTGACTGGAAAAAACATCCTGAAATGGCACATTCTACTGGCAGTTCCTTCTTATTGGTTATGGTTGCAATCTTTTTTTCCAGTTTGGAGTAACCCTACCCAACAGACATGCCCCATTCCCATCTTGAGTCTGTCTATATGTTCATTTTTACCCTGGCTTTCAGCAGGAGTTGTTCAGTATTTGTATATGGAAACTGTTAGGAGCTATCGGTTTGTTTGCAAGTCCGTGCCACCCTTTCGTGTGCTTGGGCACATTCGTGGCATCATCCTTTTATGAGGTGTGGATTTTGTATGCTGACAGCATTTAGCTAGTAGGAGAGAGGCAGATGGACGAAGAGCAATTGTTAGGTTTCAGAGGAGCGTCAACACATGGCACTGTGCTCTCACCCCGGCCCCCTGGGCCCCCCGGAGCCCGTATCTGCATGCCGTTATGTTGAGTCTCCGGGAAGCGTGCGCAGCTGCTCTAGTGTTCCCGGGGTCCCACAGAAGCAGTGCAGCAGACCTAGCTCCGCGTCAGCACCTACGCTGTAAAGGTTAAACCGCTGCCGTCTATATAGACCGCATTGCTAGCTCGGCTCCCAGACTCACAGGGATTGTCAGGTCTCCGTTGACGGCCAATCATTTGGCCCCCCCGGGTGCTGTCAGTACTCCCGGTGTCGTTGGTGTTTTGACGTCGTTATAATTTGTGCTGTAAGTCCTGCAGCGTTTCCCTCACAAAAGGTCGAGTTTGACTTGAAATCGGTAAAGGGCAGTGTTGCATAACACAAAGCGGTCTATTGAAAATAAACGGTAAAGTGTCAAGTCGATGCGCCGCACAAACTGACAGCGAAGAAACTGCCTTCTGTAACTTCATAAGGAGATGTCATTTAAGGTTGCAGTCTGCTCCTCTAAGATCCTTTATGGCGCGGACAAGGTATTAACTAGCTAATTACACATTTCATTACTGCTTTAATTGTGTTCACTTTTTAACGGTGTGGCGTTCGGACCGGTGGAGAATCGGATTTGTCCCGGTCACTCCGACCACACGACCTGTGGAGAGAGCTCATGGACCTGGCTTGTGTTAACCGATTGGCCCAGGTACTTGAAGGTGCGCTCCTTGCCACGGTGCAGGGGCCAAGGCCGAGAGTGCACAGGGAGGAAGCGAGACGTTTGTTCTTCCTTCCTTTGAGACAAAAGCGAAATGAATGCTGCTGAGAAGCTGAGGAGCTGGATAGCTTAGAGCTGAAAAGTGTCGGAGAGCTGAACGTTTTCCGCCATGTTAGGTTTGTTTTGTCTTCGTTATTTTAGTTAGCTGTTATATTTTATTGTTTTTGCCCAGAAACCCGTGAGGAGGACGGGTGGAGATGTTTGTTTATTCGTTTTTGTGTTGGTGCGGGTGCGCTCTCTCTCCATGTAGTAAATGATGTTGAAAATTATGCTGGAACTCCCCCGTCTTCCTGCGAAAGGTGTCACACAGCCTGTGAAAAATGGCATATCTGGATTACTCTTTGTATTGTGTGTGCATGTTGTGCTTAATCGCTAGCTTCTATTAGCATGTAGCTTCTATCATTTTAATACAATCGAAACTAATGCATTTTGAGCTAAGGTGTAAAATTATCTTGAACTTATCTTGAAAAAGCTTTTTCCTTTTTTTCTAAAATTTTGATTATTTACCCATATTGACATTAGTAATACATTCTTTTAAAGCCTTTATAAATAGAAGAGTGAAAAGGCAAGCAAATATAGCTAATTAAAGTACTACCACTCTTAAACTCATTGAAGTTGTTTAAAGCTTTTCAGCACACACTGATTTAGTAACCGTAACTGTACTTAGTGTGGGTGCACTGCAGAGAACATGATTTTACCACTGGGCAGGGTCTGTGGGTTGAGAAGGAATCAAATGAGTTTTTTTGTAATAAAAAGTTGCTTGGAGGTTTTTTCTTCCAATTTGGCAATTTAAATTATTTATTTATTTCTTTTATTATTTTTTTATTTTTTTTACTCTTCCAGGCTTTCCAGAAATGTACTTGATCCGGCTTTAAACATTTGATTAAAGAGTTGCTGAAAATCAAGCTTATCACAAGTCTGGCGAGCAATATAAGAGCTGATTTCCTCAAATAGAGTGTACTCAATTATTGAAATAATCCCTATTAAGGTCTTGTATATCTGTTTTTCCTGTTGTAAGAGACAGGTATACCCACTTGCCAAGAAGATATACATTATGACCCAAAGGAAAACACAATTTAAGGCTCTTTTCCTTACAATATGTCTCATGGAGACATGTTTCCGCTCAGTTTAGGGGTTTTCATAACCCCATGTCTTTTTTTCACCTGTTATATATGTTCTAGAGGAAATGTAAAATTTTGTTTTAATCAACAAATATTTCATGATCCCGGTCACTTCCTTTTTAAGCAGTAGTGATGCATTAATAATGGAACGTACATTAGTGTAATGTCACCCCCCCCCCCCACCTCGTTCCTGCCAGTTATCAGATAGATCATCATCACTTATCCTCTTAGCTGCTCACACTTTGCTCTCTCATCTCTGCTTTTTCACATACTGTGTAGTGCCAATAGTCTGACACTCATTGAGACACAGAGAACACAAACAGGTTTCTTTTTCTTTTTCAGGTTTAAGCAATTAAAACACTGGCTCATTATCTTCAGCAATTAAAATAAAATTCTGCCGGGACTTAGTGCCACAGCCCTGTCTTGAGATGAACACAATGTACAGCGCGCGGTACTTAGTTAACACTAATAGCATTAGCTAGATGAGCCCGCCAGCGCTAGCTTTCAGTCGCGGCCCTTTAGCTACTCATTAGCGCTGAGCTGTGCTGTCATGGCTTGTGTTCCTGTCCTGCTCATTTTTGCGCCTGTTTAAAAAAAAGGGGAATTAATTTAAAAAATGGCTGCTCTGGTTGAAAAGATTCTGTTACCATGGTAAAATGATGTCAGGAATTATATTTGTTGTGTGTAACGCGGAAATTTATCACTGAACAATTTCCTTTGTCGCATCTTTTTAATGCAGGTTTTTTTATTTATTAATTTTTTTTAAACAGTTGTCAATGAAAAATGTGCCTGCATATTTGTGTTAGCAGGGTGATAAAGTAATATTCAGGCACAGCATTAACAATACAATGTCAGTTGGCTGCATATGACTCAAAGAGGCCAGCTGGTTTCAGATCAGGTTCTTGTCACTGGAAAAGTCATAACGAACCTCTCTCTTTCATTATTACTACATTATCGGAAAATGCATTGAAAATGACTGCAGTATTAACCTGAGGTGGTGCGTATATATATATATATTTTTTTTTCCTGAACCACACATTCAAGAGTGTCCTGCTTTCCTCACAATGCAGCGGCTATTTTTAATGGGTAATTACCAAACGGTTTCCACGCTCAGAGACTAGTCTGTTATTCAGCGTGTTATGGTTGATCGTGTGCCATTCACTGTCCGACACGTGTCCAGCTCTTTCACCCCGAGCCGCAGCTTGTCATGCGGAACAGAGCCACGTCAGAGTCGAAGCAGCGTCGCTTCTCTTTTCTTTTTTAAAGGCACATATTGCGTGTAAAAACGGCTGAATAATGCATAGCCACTTAGAGTGGTTTTCAGCAGTGCAGAGCAGCGGCAGGCATGCTAAATTCAGGGTTCTGGGTGTGAAACTGCAGCAGTTGGCTCAGACTGAGTGTTTTTACCATCATTGTTACAGTGAGGAATAGAAGGAGGGAGCTGTAATGAATCCTGCTGTATAAATGGGTTGCAGAGCGAGGGAGGTCAGAGTTAATAAAATGTGCATTGTAAGTTATTCTGGCCACAGGTGTCTTTTTGGCAAGTAAATAAGTTTTTATTTTTTATTTTTAAACACCCAGCCCCAGCTAGCGATTGTACACTGTCTGCTCCCCTAAATGTTAAATAGCACTTTGTAGAAGTAGCCTGTCTCTCCCTTAGGCTTGAATAATAAGTGGCTCACGGTGACTGGCCACAGGTCTTCATGCTGTTAGCCTTGAGTTGTCGTGCCGTCACACCCCATCCCGCCCCACCGCACTCCTCTATGGAACCACTGCTAGACAGACGTTGCTCAATTAAAAATGTCTGCGCCGTCAAGGTTGCTTGAATTTGTTGTATTACAAAATTAATCTCTGACCTGGGTTCAATCAACATATGTCCTTAGTTTTGACCTACCAATCAACGAAACTACCATTTTTCTTCACAAAACCAATTTTGGAGATTGCTGAAATTGCCAGCTTGTGCTTGTTCAGAAGAAGACTAACACACTTGAATTTATTTACATGCTAATTAAGTTAAATTTACAAGTGTATTGGACACACAATGCCCATACCCGACGTCGATACATACATCACAAAATGGCCAGCCACTATCTCACTTCCACCAGGTTCCAGTGTCTGCATTTTTTAAATGGTCTTTTAAGGAAAGATAGAGTCATTCCAATTAAAACGTTGACTATATTTAACCAACATACTTAGATACCTAATGCACAAAGTCTGAGTCTGTAGATTTACCACGAGTTTACAAAAATAGATGCTTCAACGCAAGTGACTATAAATCCCATGGTAGTATAATTAGGCCGATGAATGTGCATGTCTGCCACCATAATGCAAAGCAGTGATGCACTTGACATGCCAATGAGCAGTGTAGCCTTTGCGCTGTGGAATACCTGTCATGATGCGAAGCTTGCTGCAGTGAAAACGATATGAGTTTGTTGCTTAATGCGTCACAAAATGAATCTCAGTGCGGTAATTAATCTTGTGGTAATTCATGCGTTACTGCTGCTGTCTATGTTGTTGCTCTTGTTTTTTTTATATGTGTACCAACCACGGCAACTTTTAACATGACCTCATGTCACTGGACTATACCAGGTTTTTTAAATTTTATGTTGGACGTCGCTGAAAATTCTGCACGAGAGTTTCAGTGCAGTGCACGTCTGCGTGACTTGGGGGTTGAATTTTCTGGGTTTTTTATTTGTTTGCTTGTTTGTTTGTTTTTTTATTCTTTGCTTTGCTTTGCTTTGTTTTGTTTTGACTCCACGTCTGTTTTTTGCAGGCTTCTTGGACTCGCCCAGAGAAACACAAGGTATGGCTACTAAACGCGTAGCCAGACTGTAGCTACTAATGATAACGCGTTCCTGTCACAACTAAAATAGTACTGCTGGCTTCCTCTTGCCAAAGTGCTGTGGTGAAGGCTTCCCCCCCCCCCGATGGTTAATTACTATATTTAAGTTTCTTTTCAATCTAGTGAACATGTACTTTGTACATTTTTGAATGAAAGCGATGTTTTTTCTTATTCAGTGCTCATGTAAGAAATGTTTGTTTGACGGTTGCTGAATGTAATGAACATGCAAAAAATGTTTTCATCTATTTATTTTGTTGATTGGTTAAGGACAGCGTAGACTGCGGTTTGAGCTCATGTCTGGGACTTATTAAGTAGGTGTTTTGTTTTGTGCTCATTAGTGATCCTTGAACTTGTGACGGTGTGCGCAAAAAATAACTAATGGTGGTGCTTTTGTTTTTGGCATTTACAGTTAAGTATGAAGCACATTGCAGCTTGATTAAATCTGGGTCCCAACTGTGACATTGTCCCCATAGTCAGTCATTTCTCCTGAACTTTGACCTGCAGTAAACACAAGCATTACATCTTTTCCTAACTTAATTTGGCAAGTTAGACTTGGCGAACTTGCTGAACTCACCAAACTGTGCTTGTGAAGGGAAAAATCCTTGTTTTTAATTGTGTGTCAGAGTTGAGGAAAAGCGTTGATTGAATTCCAGTCTGTGACAACTATATTGCTTTTCGCTGACCCTGAGTCGCATTCTATCATCTACAGGCACATCCCAAAAATAAGCACCTCCACCTTCACCCAGAGTCTCCCCTGTCTGTAGCATAGGTAGCGATGAGGAGAGAGCCAGCACTACTGTTTCTACCTGGGAGCTATGACACGACTAACAGACTTAACCAACTTAGCTCTAGACAGCTGGCACACGTAGATACCAATACTCGTGTACGTGTGTGTGTGTGTGTGTGTGTGTGTGCGTGCGTGTGGGCGTGCATGCGTGTGCACTGTATATATATATATATATATATATATATATATATATATACATACATACAGTATTTTAATTAAAAAACGTTAAAAATAATGCTGACACTAGTCCTGATAGATGAACACTCTGATAGTGTGCACTTAATGAACAGTAGTAAAACTATGTGTACAGCACTCGTAATCTAATTTTCATAACCAAGCTTTTATTTTCTTTTTGATCTTCACTTCTTCTATTTTTAATTTAGAAAACAACTGATGGAGGACAAACAAAAGGAATGTTTCAAATGAAAAACATGGTGCAACTGTAAAATGTGCATACGTTTTTATTGATTCAATCTTTCAGATCTTTGAGCTTTCAGCACTGAGATTGCAGACACTGCATGTGTTCAGTATTAATTAGAATGGTAAACAGGGTTCTGTTTACACTGCAAAATATTCAGGCAAAACTAACTAAGGTATGATTGCTGGAGTTGGGTATTTCCAAGGCACTGAGCATGTCAGGGAGCTCAGCTCTGGCACAGTTTTACCAGGGGAGAGCAGCACCTGCATATTGGCCTGCGCTCCAAATGATCCCCAGTTTCACCTTTTTAACGCAGGCGTGGGTTTTAATGTCTGATTCAGGACCTGAGGCGTGGGAAGCGGGCGTTGGGAACGTTCCGGCGTTCTGAGGCGACGTGGCGTGGCGCACGTGGGTTTGAGGCAATTTGGTCGTTCCTGCGCCATAAGGCCGGCGTCAGAGCCGCGGCGTTAGCAACACCTCACAGGAACAGCCTTTTTTAGCCCAGGCCCTGAGAATCCGCCACGCTTCTCTGAGGTTCTGCAGCACGCTCGCACACGTGCACACACGCACTCGCACACGCACTCACACTCACTCTCACTCTCATCCTCATCCCAGGCCCTGAGAATCTGCCACGCTTCTCTGAGGTTCTGCAGCACGCTCGCACACGTGCACACACGCACTCGCACACGTGCACACACGCACTCGCACACGTGCACACACGCACTCGCACACGTGCACACACGCACTCGCACACGTGCACACACGCACTCGCACACGTGCACACACGCACTCACACACGTGCACACATGCACTCACACACGTGCACACACGCACTCGCACACGTGCGCACATGCACTCACACATGCACTCACTCTCACACTCATCCCAGGCCTTGCACCTAGCAGAATGGACACCGGGGTGGCTTTTCTGAAAGTTTTTCTTTCATATACTTTCTTTGTACTAGGAAGAAAAGAGGAACAGGCACAAAATGGCTAAATTGGCGTACACAACATGCAGCACACGTTGCTCACGCCGAGTATTTCTGGCGCTCGGTATTTAATAAGAGCAGGAGACGGCGGGCGGAGCCTGGCGCACGTGGCGACCGGCCGCTGACATTGAAAACTTTGCGAACTTTGGGGGGGGGGTTGGAGAGGGTGCGTGTGTTTATGTGACATTCTCCCTGTCCTCCGGAGCACGCGTAATGAGGCTGGCCCCGAGCGCGCGGCCTGCTGTCCGTTACGGTGCGGCGGGAGGAGCATACTAACGGCCGAAGCCCGCGGGAGCCGCGGGGAGCCGGCAGAGTGGAATTTACGGCGGAGGAGCCCGGCTGTTATTTAGCGCTCCCGGCTCTGTGGTTTGTGACTAAGCCCCAGCGGCCCCAAATTGAGTTACCGGATTGATTTCATTTCAGAGCTCCACACCTTCTCCTCTCCCGCTATAAACAAAATTCTCATTGACCGTCAGGTACGACACAGATTAAACACTGTCAGAGGTGCTGGGCGGCGTTCCTTCCTCTTTTATTCTCCTTTTCCTTTTTACTTAAGGGGGGTGGGGGGGTGGGGGGGTGGGGGTGGCAGGCCAGTGCAAACAATTTCCTGGGCCAGCTTGACTCGAGAGCCTTGACTTCGTGTCCACATCCGCGTCCGTGTCCCTGGATACAAAGTCAGTTTCACACTTTTCTAATACAAATTGCCATGTGGACTGAGTTTAACCTGTATCCTGATGGTGGCATAGTTTTGGATAATAAACTGAGCCCCATGCAGTGTTTTCTCCTCAAAATCTCTACGTAACCAATCCAGACCCCTTTATAAATTTTGAAAATAAAATTTAAAAAAATAAAAATTCTACCCCACAAGCCATATCATAGACAGGGCAGGACAGCAGCATTAACCATCAAGAGTATGTATGACATGCCAGTCCTGCAGGTTTCCAATACATCTAGATGTCACTCCTCAAATTTTAATTGTGTGGGGACATGGAAAGGCCTAAAAGCCAATTAGGTTTCATTTAACCAAAAATAGGTGACTGACACACACTGATTTGAAGTGACGTTCTGCTATGAAAACGCATCGAATATGACAGCTCATTCTAGCTCCGCCCACTGTAGGGTCCATGCAGACTCGCTCTCCCATCCCTACCCAAACGTTGATTTAATGCATGGTGGGACGGCCGGAGAGTTCCGGGACAGCCTTGAATGAGTGAGCGAGCAAGCTCTGAGTTATGTAGCTTTTCACTTCGCACATTTTCCGCCTCAGGCTCTCCATTCCACCGAATTCAGGCTTCACTGGTCCAGCCATCCACAAGGCTTTCCCCGAAGGGCAGAAATCTGTGTACGAGAGCGAGCTCTCTGGGTACGGGGCCGCACGAACGACAAGAACAAGAACCCAGTGCAGTATGGAGTTTAATGAGGCCCCTTCCCCCAGAGTTTGCTTACTCAACATTTCAGGCTGCGTTGTAAACTGAACCCACTGCATGATTTGGAGACTCCGAACAGGCTTGCATACACAAATGCACGTCTCTGTTCCTTACAGCGCGGCTACACTGATCAAAGTCTCCAATCAGAGGCTACACCCAATACATCCCACCATCTTCCCCTCTCAGCATGTTTTCTTAATAAGCGAATGATCAGATTTGACATATTGAGTATTGCGTATCATGATAATACAGTTCAGTTGGGCCATTCTAAACCCACGATCTCTGTACAGAAAATGGCAATGTTATACAGTAAAAAGCAGCAAACATGCTGCAGAAGAATCAAAGTAAGAAGGAGCAGGAAATGTATAATGAATGCAGTGCATTTTTGGAATTAGCATCTCTCTCAGAGTTCATGTTTATTTAAACAGGAAACACAGTGTACGGGATGACAGTGATAGCATGTGTGCTTGAGCAGTGCTCTTCACTGGACTCAAGATTGTATTTTTTTTTTTTTTTTTTAAACACAGACTACATTGTTAACTTTAATTGGAAGAGCCACATCAGTAGGCTTACTTCCAAATATGGTAATGGTGTGCAGTAATTGGTAAAATAATTACCATACACCATGTATACATATACACATATAACCCATGTGTGTTGAGTGTGGATGTTTGTAGCCATGTTCAGTATTGTCCATGTTAACTATTTGTGCGGTGCAGTGATATAATGTGATTGCGTATATTTCACCTATTTAGTTTTTCCTTGTTTTTCTTGAATGTGTCGGGTAATAAAGTGTCAGCTGGCGTGACTAATAAATCTGTCAGATGTACCGGAGAATAGACGATGTGCGGTGATTAAAATGGGTCACAATGGTCCGTTGAGTCATGCACATTTAATTAATCTCAGTGTTTATCACAACATCAAACAGTGTCATTAGGGAAAGATTCAGTCCCGCGTTTGTTTTTTTGGGGGGCTGCTTTATCAGAGCAGTCTTCTCCGTATGACAGATATTATAAATGAGCTCTTCCATATCTCGCCCTGTGTCAGACGCATTCCGGTTTCATTCTCATATTCGTTAATTGCGGGGGAATTTTGCACTGCTAATGAAAATGTGAAGCACTAGCTTATTTCACACTAGCTTATTTCACTGTAGGTTTTCTACCCGTTGTGTTGTCTCCTTTTTTTGTATTTGAAGTACAGGTTCTACCTTTACTTCTTTTGTTTCTTTTAAAAGTCGACTTAGGCGAGGCTTTTGAGGATTAATTCTTCCAGTCCGGTGCGGTCCTGCGTGCTAGTGCACCTCACGGAAGGGCCATTGTGTTCATTGAGAAATGGCTTCGGTGCGCTGGCTGTAGTGGCGCGGACGCGTGGATTCAGTATTAAATCACCGAGCTGCAGAGAGCGGGCTGACAGCTGCTCACTGGGACTGCGTAATGAGAGGCTTCAAAGCCTGAAACTGCTTCTTTCTTTCTTTTTTTCAAACGGCTAAATTATTCCCCCGTCGCCTCAGAGAGAGATTTCAGATTAAAAAAAAATAATAATTGCGCTTGATTATCACTAATTAGTCCGAAATACCTTAATGACAAAGCAATACGAGAACGCGTAGGTGTGTGTGTGTGAGTGTGTGTTTGTGTGTGTGTGCGTGCGTGTGTGTGTGTGTGTGTGTGTGTGTGTGTGTGTGTGTGTGTGTGTGTGTGTGTAGGTGTGAGTGTGTGTGTGTGTGTAGAGTGTGTGTGTGTGAGTGTGAGTGTGAGTGTGTGTGTGTGTGTGTGTGTGAGAGTGTGTGTGTGAGTGTGTATAAGTGTGTGTGTGTGAGAATGTGAGTGTGAGTGTGAGTGTGAGTGTGCGTGAGCGTGAGCGTGAGCGTGTGCGTGCGTTTTGCGCTGGAGTACAGAGAGGCCGTTACACTCCTGGAAGCGAGACTGCAGCACAGTAATCGCTATGCAGGTAGACCGCGAAGACATAATCAAAAATAACCGTCTCCACAGCTCGTAAGTTGAAGAAAATACAGTGGGAGTGTGTTTTTTTTTTTCACGCTGTTGAGCAAGCACACAGTTATTTTTCTGCTGTTCCAACTGCTCTTTTCAGGAGTCCAGCAGGTTTCCTATCTGGTGGGCTGTCAGCCAACATGCTAGATATAGATGTGGACTCATAAGCTATTGGTGAATATTATTCTAAATGTGTTCCATATGATTTTATACAACACGCAGTCTCACGTGTATCCATGCTACCAGAAGAAGGAATACAACAACAAAATTTTTTTTTTTTTTTAAATCAATGGCGCTCTTCTTAGAAATGTTATTCCCATGCCAGGCTGCTCGAAGGCCAGGACCACAGAAGCGAGGTATTGGTTGTTGCAGCCGGAACACCCTGTTAAAAATTCAGCGCGCTTCACGCACCGTGGGCATACATAAAAACCAACCGTAAGGCCGGCGACACAGAGGATAGGCTTGCGCAGCCCGGGCGATTGCCTTTGGAAACCCCCCGAACAGCAATGCATTATTCAAGTGCAGCGAATTACAGAGGATCACAAGGTACAGGGATGGGCGCGCGTCCTCCAAGGTAAAGCACAAACGTGTGCTAGGTGCGGGGGAAACCGCGGCGCTCGATGGGCCAGCCGTCAGTCACGGAGGAGAAACGCGCGGTGTATCCGGGGAGACGAGCCGATGCCGAACGGACCCGCGTGTTTTTAAAAGCTTGTCGAGTTGCAGCCACGGACCTCGACTGCTCCATGGCCTTCAGGGCCGGTACACCAGACTCACTCTGCCCGAGACCTCGAGTGTGTAGCTTAGCTTTAGCACAGCAAAGGCTCGCGGTGTTTATCTTTCACCGCCGTCCTTCTCATCAGTCTTAGCCAGCTTTGAGTCTTCATGTACACTGACTGGAGCAGCACATCAGACATTCTCATCACCTTTGATAATTTAGATAAAAAAGGGAAAACACAAGGGAAAAAAAAGAATAAATTAATGACCTTTGAAGATAAAGAAAACTGCTGCTTTTGACTGCTGAAAATGATCATTTAAAATTTTATTTAATGTGATACCAGCTATCAATACCAATTCAACAGCTCACTGTAACTGTTGAATGGGAATAATGAAATGCATTGCATTAACGCAAGGTTTGAAGGCATATCATTTGTCAGAGACATATTTTGGACATAAAAATAATTTGTAATCTTTTACTGCAGAATTTTTACTACAACAACATGGTAACTGATGGGGGAAAGACTGCATTCCCTTCTAGTAGCGAGTGGTTGATCACAGTTGCTCTCACACTCCTGAAGCACTCATACGGTTATCACCACTGCAGTGAGGTCAGCGTGATTCAGATTACACTGGTGTCCAGGGTGTGGCCTGCCACTGTGTTCACCCGCCTCTCTCTCCCTCTCCCTCTCTTTCTCTCTCCCTCCCCCTCTCCCCCCCCCCCCTCTCTCTCTCTCTCTCTTTCTCCCTCCCTCTCTCTCCTCTCCTCTCTCTCTCTCTCTCTCTCTCTCCCTCACTCCCCTCTCTCTCTCTGTCTCTCCTCCCAGAGCCTGGACGGGAACGTGGTGGTGCGGAGCGACGCCCGCGTGTCCTCCCTCACGCTGAAGTACGTGCAGTTCACCGACGCCGGCCAGTACCTGTGCACCGCCCGCAACTCCATCGGCCTGGACACGCAGGCCATGTACCTGGAAGTGCGCTGTAAGGGCCCCCCTCCCGCCTTCCCTTATCCTCCACGCACAGGGATTTAAAAACCCAGGGGAACCATTTCTTTAAAAAATTTATTTATTCTTCTTTTTTTTTTTTTTTTTCTGGTCAGATGAACCGGGGGCGTGTTCAAGATTCAAAACGTTCTGCGTGTTTTCTGCAGTCTTTGTCTCGAACGCTGCGTTCGCTCGAAAAAGTTCAAAATAATATTTGCGTTGTTTTCGCTGCGGTTTGCTTGGCGTTCCCGGCGTACTGTGGCCTGTTACCCGAAGCAGGGAGTGGCACGTAGCACATCTGTCAGGCCGTGTGCAGTCACCCTGCCGGTGGTCTCAGTCACACACGTTTGTAAACCTGCCACCCTTCTGCTGCGTGCCTGGTCTGCCAAAGAAACACTTTGGGAGAAACACAAAGAAACACCGGGGATGGTGAACTCGCCGAGCTTCACTTAATGAAATTTTTTAAATAAACCTCAAAGTCCAATCATATTTACATGTGAAAAAGGCAAACGGATGGCGAGGTAATATTTCAGCGAGCAGCTCTGCAGTATTCGCCCTTTAAAGATGGGTCTGTCCATCAATGTCCCGGGATTGAAGTGCAGCATTAGGACCATTTTGTGGTGTGGATTAATTCAGAGGACATGGCTAACTAAACCCCTCTGTGCCTGGCCTTGGCCTCCCCTGACCACCGGTTTAACCACCAGGGCCTCTTTCTGAAGGCAGCCCCCCAGGGTGACATATCCGCACACTCAGAGCTCTGTTCTGCGATGGGGGCGCCTGCAGTTCGCCTGCTCCGTGGTGTCACCCTGCAGTACCCTCGTACACCCACAGGGCGACAGGGGCCTGCGGTCTCTCTGGCGTGCACCGCGCCGGGCCAGCGGTCTTTCCCGGGTTCTGACCGCGGCCAAAAGCCTACGAGCGCCACCTTTGGAGCGCACGCCCTTTTCCTCACGCGATAACGCTGCCGCCCAGCGCG
The DNA here is from genome assembly GCF_018555375.3 of Anguilla rostrata. Lineage (NCBI taxonomy): Eukaryota > Metazoa > Chordata > Actinopteri > Anguilliformes > Anguillidae > Anguilla > Anguilla rostrata. Next base: position 20,990,467 of record NC_057941.1, on the reverse strand, counting down.
CTGCGTGCGGCGCAGTCTGCACGCGACATTACCATCGGCGAGCTGCACAGCGGAATTACGGCAAACGCACGCTTAATCTCGTTTCGCCAAAAACATTCTTTGGAGGGGTGGGGGGGTGGGGTGGGGGTGACAAAAACCGGATTCATTTACTTACTAACTTTGCCTAGCCCTCCCCCCCCCGCCCCCCTCCTCAAGACAAGCAGTCTGCCTCGTAAGACCAGATACCATCAAAATAAAAAATGTAACAATGGGCGAAAATTGTGTGGAGTCGCAATTATGAGTCGGGGTTGTCGGCAATCAGGTTGTGGGTCCAGTGCTTTCGGAGTTGAGTAATTACAGATTAGAAAGGGCCCTTTGTTTCCTGGCGGGGCTGCGGGTCCGCTCCGCCGCCCCGATCCGAAATGAGAGCGTTGGGTCACGGCGGCCCCCGGGCCGGAGCACAGGAGCGCCTCTGTGAAAGACCCGCAGGGCTGCACATGGGCTTTCTGATCAGACAGGCTGACTGTGTCCTCCCCGTCCCTCCGCTTACCTTTCTCCTTCTCCGTTTTTTTGGGGGTCATTTATGAACCTGCGTGTGCGCAGACACGTATTCCTGTCCTCACACTCGGGTGGGGGGGGGGGGTGAGCGTGCGCACGCGTTCGCATTTTTCATCAGACGGCTACGCAGCCCGCGCTGCTGACAGAAAGGGCACGGGTGGGATCAGCACCTCATTGTGCGAGCCTCAATACCGCCATTACTGAGTAGCAGGCAGCATTGTGCCGCCGGGGCTTCCCCTGGAGAGGAGAACGGAGAGAGCCAACCGGTCATGAGATTAGAGACATGTCTCATGTTGAGGTGTGGGGGGGGGGGGGTGGGGGGGGGCATTGTGGGAGAAATAGCTGAATCAGGAGGACCCATTAATCCCCCCCCCCCAGCGCTGGGGTGCGGCTGGTCCTCTGATCCAAACCAGGGATGATGAGAACAAATGAGGGACTCCGCGTTAGTCTGGAGCGCTGGAGGCAGCGAGGCTAGCAGCGGCGCGCTAGCGTCCGCGGGGCTGGAGGCGGCTTTGATCTCCACCGCCGAGCGGAAGACCGCGCGCTGAAGAGGACTCTCGCACAACGCTGTCAAACGCCACGCTGCACATCTAACATGAAAATGGGTTGACTTTGATATTAACAACGCTGGAAATATGGGGGAGGGAAAAAAAAAAGAAAGATAAAACTGGGCTTTGATCTTGTTCACCGATCACAGTTGCGAAGTATTCATCAAAGTAAACGCGGAATGTAGAAATGCACCATTTCAGGCATACGCTTTGGTAAATGTGATTCTGCCAGGCCGGCCTCCGAAACAGAGAGCAAGGACCCAGTTTTCTTCCGCGCGGCTATCTTCTGCTTCATCGTTTTATATCTTAATAGCACAGAAGAGGCTGAAAAACGGATAAGAACAGAGTAAAAATGCAACTCTCGAGACAGCAGTTTTTCTCTCTTATTGGAGGGGGCTTGGGCCCAGGCAGGGGGAAAGCAATTTTCTGTTAGCTCTTATGACTTTGTTTCTGTTATAAATTTTACTGTTTACTGGTTGTTTCTGTTTTAATGATTCTGCACACCATCATATAATGCATTGTTTTAATGATCAATTATGGCGAAAATGTAATACGTACAGATTACTTATTACGTAACCGCGTTAGTAATCAACAAAATAAGATATATCTAAATATATTAAAGCTTATATTACATGTATTAGAATATGTTAATAATATTTTCTCGAGTTGCATTTTATATATTCTACAATATAATATTGTCGTTAACAGGGTCTGTGGCATTAAAGCTGCATTAGCTATGTAGAAATGAATGAGCTAAGTAGACATTACTGTAGCAGTACACTTGGAACAGACCTTCTCTGTTTTTTTATTTATTTTTTAAAACTTTTTGCAGACGCGCCCAAGATCCAGGGCGCGGTGGCGGTGTACACCTGGGAGGGCAACCCGGCCAACATCAGCTGCGAGGTCCTGGCCCACCCGGGCGCCAGCGTGGTCTGGTTCCGCGACGGCCAGCAGCTGCCCAGCGCCAACGCCAGCAACGTCAAGATCCTCAGCACCCCCACCGTCAGCTACCTGGAGGTACGGCGCCGGGCCACGCCCCCGGAAACAGAGCAGCTGCGCCCATTGGCCGAATACATCTAATGCACCTGCGCAAGCCAGGGGCTCCCAAATGATTCATTCCCACATAATCCTGCCTAGGATTCGTAGGACAGACAAGGTTTATTGTGAAATCGGAAGTGTATGAAATACAAAAGCAATTGTATTCTTTGAAGAGATATATATAATCTTTCTTTCCCCTCCATTTACTAAAGACCTCACCCTGGACAAGTTCTCAGGGGCCATACAGGGATTAATGTGACCAGTATGTAGTGCCCTGCTGCTTTGAGAGCACTGTTGTTGGATAGTATAAGAAATGATGTCACCAATTAATAACAACCAATAATTGCTATCCCCCTGCCAACGAATGAAAACAAGAATACACTTTCTAGAAGCATTGGCTGGTGGCTCACCTTGTTAAGGCACTGATCTGTTGCGTGAACACACCCCACAGTCTGGTATCAAATCCTGACCCTTTCCGTGTCCAGCAGCATCATCACACAGTCTCGTCTGTGTGCATCGCCTAGCAGCGGCGCCCCCTTCTGGTCAGCCTTCACAAGTTTCACATGAAGTGTCTCAGTGTCCTGTGCATACTAAACTGCTGGACTGCACAGTGGAACGACCCTGGGGCTTCTGCTCTCGATTTGGAGATGAACGCGCGCTGCTCTGCACTCTCGAATCGACGCAAGAACTCGCAGCAGTTTGGCATTACAAATCAGTAACCCGAGCAAAAAAAAAAAAGAAATCTATCATATTCCGCGCCGGAGAAAATAATATTATGGATTTTAATTAAGCACTGCTATGACTGAGTGAAACCAACTGAGGGACGTATTCCCGTGGCTGATTAAAGGAAACTTCTCACCGTGCAGAAATTGCCGGAGTGACATACAGCACATGCAACATGGCCTATTCATTTTTTTATAGTATCATTTTCCCCTTCAAAGCACAAAGAAATGAAATGCGTGTGAGGAAAGTGAGCAAGTGTATTTAAAATCGCTGTAAAAAAAAAAAAAAAAGTTTTATGCGCACACTGTGTTTATAAAACGGGTTTTTGTTTCAAAGCGATTAAACCCAAAGCAGTTGAGGCCCGTAGTGAGTACTTCTGTGCAGCGCTCGTGATTAGAGGTTTTGGGACAGATCTGAGACTGCAGCGGGGTGAGCTGTTTGGGCTGGCCCAGGTTCACCACCGGGCCCCGCCTCCGCTTCAGCCAGAGTCACCGGCCGTGACAGACAGACAGGCACGGAGCCCGAATGGCGCGGTTTCCCAAAACCCGGAGTCCAGCGGACCCAGCCGTGGGCCGGCTGCAGTCACCGGGCAAGACGGCCGCCAGCCGAGGGGATCAGAGATGCCCCCCGTTGCCACGGCAGCCCTGCTTAAGCAGCCGAGCCTCGGGAAGGCAAAAACAAACGCGCAGGCAATGTCATCGGCTGCCTCGCATCAGGCCCCGGCCAGGAACACCAGGTCCTTACACACGTTTATTTATTTACTCATTTATATTTAAATCTTTTCCAGGTCACTCCGGAATCGCAGGCTGACTTTGGGAGCTACAACTGCACCGCCACCAACATGATCGGCATGGAGTCCAAGGAGTTCCTCCTGATTCAAGCAGGTCTGTAACCAGCCTGGTCAACGAGGGCTTTTATCCGTGTGTTTTTATTTTTTATTCCTCCGGTGTCACAATCGTGTTTCAGTCAACTTTAAATACTCCAGACTGAAGACTTCACCAGGCTGTTACGCGGCTGTAATACGCAGCAGCGGAGGACAGCTATTATGCATGTGGTGGTCCCATGTGTGTCTGATTTGTGGCAGTTACGGAGAACATCATGGAATGAACTTAATTGATTCATCCTTTAAGTCACTCATGGTGGTTAATGCCGTCTCATCAGACTTAACCAAACAGCAGAACGGTCTCTCTGGAGGACAGGTAGTGATGATGTGGAGGATGTCTGGCATTCATTGGAGTCGCACGATCCCACAGAAGTGTGTGCCGGTGCCGGTGTTTATCCAGCACCGGCTACAGCCTTCAAAGCAGCAGCCATGTTTCTGTCAATACGCTGAAACTGCGGGGCGTGCTCAGTATGGGAGCTGCCTGTTTAAAGCAAGCAGACTGAGTCATGTTTGTGTGTGTTTGTGTGTCTGTGTGTGTGTGTGTGTGTTTGTGTGTGTGTGTGTGTGTGTGTGTGTTTGTGTGTGTGTGCGCGTGCGCGCGTGTGTGGGTGCGTGTATGTGTACGTGTGTGCTTGCATGTATGTATGTGGCGTGTGTGCGGGTGCGTGTATGTATTTGTGTGCGTGTGTGTGTGCGCGCTTGCGTGTGTCTATGCACAGATGTCCCCTCGGCCCCGTCCATCGAGCGCGTGGAGCCCTACTCCAGCACGGCGGTGGTGGGGTTCGAGGAGCCCGATGCCAGCGGCGGGGTGCCCATCCTCAAGTACAAGGTCCAGTGGCGCGTGTCCCAGGAGGAGCAGTGGACAGCCAGGGAGTTCGAGGTGGAGGAGGGTGAGTCGGCCGTCGGGAGCAGAGAACTGTGGGAACACAATCAAGACCTCCGAGAAGGAGCGGTGGGCGGGGCCGCTTCGCCAGGCACCGTCTCCCATGGCAACGCTCGGGGGCGGCAAGCCGGAACACGACAGCATTGGGCGGGCGTCGAAGGATTTTTTAAAAAAGCGGTTTTGACGTCTATTCGAGCGCTCGGCGCCGAGCGCGGGAGAGCAGAGAGCCGCCCGGGTCGGCCCGCCGCCGGACGGCGAAGGCTCTGGTGCTAATAACCTCGCGAGGATAGCTCCTCTGTCGTTTACCGCGTCGGCAATCAGAAAACACCCCCCCTACACCCTACCCCCACCCCCCGCGCACACTTTCTCACTCCTGTCAGAGCTGGCAGGAGAAATCCACCGAGTGCGGAGATTTAATGGGGAAAAAGTAAAACAAAACAACCGTGAGAAAATGAGACGTAATGAAGAAAGAAAACCTCTGCTTAGGCCGAGTAGGAACCCCTGCGAGCGGCAGACGGGCTTCGTGGCTCTGCCCCTTGTCGCATTTATTTACTTGTTTATGTTTCGATGCCGCCCGTCTCTGACATTCCTGAGAGTCGGGCCTGACGAGGCTCTCCTCCAGCCCCGCCGCACCGCCGGGCCGCGTTTCTGACAGCTGCCTGAGGAGTGCGCTGCCCCCCCCACACGCCCCTCTCCGCCCCCTCCCTGTCACGCGGCGCCCCGACCCCCAGCGCGTGACTGGGACGCGACGCCCCCTCTCCCGCTCGCGTTTCGTTTCTCACACACCTCCGCTGGCTCGTTTTCCCAGATAACACTAAAACGTTCCGGCGGTGTTGCCGCAGTGTGGCGACAGCGTCACAAAGCTGACAGGTTGACAGAACGTTCCCGGAACATTGCTAGGACGTTTTTGCGTTGGGTAGAGGCTTTGCTCGGACGCCATCGTTTATACCGATTGTTTACATACGACAGGCCAACTGGGGCTTTAAAAAAGGGCAGGGGGTAAAAATTGGTTGAGCGTGCTGCTGAAATGATGTGAGCGTGCTGCTGAAATGATGTGAGCGTGCTGCTGAAATGATGTGAGCGTGCTGCTGAAATGATGTGAACGTGCTGCTGAAATGATGTGAACGTGCTGCTGAAATGATGTGAACGTGCTGCTGAAATGATGTGAGCGTGCTGCTGAAATGATGTGAACGTGCTGCTGAAATGATGTGAACGTGCTGCTGAAATGAGTTGTTTCTAAATCGTGGCTCGCGAAATGATGTGAGCGTGCTGCTGAAATGATGGAGCGTGCTGCTGAAATGATGTGAACGTGCTGCTGAAATGATGTGAACGTGCTGCTGAAATGATGTGAACGTGCTGCGAAATGATGTAGCGTGCTGCTGAAATGATGTGAGCGTGCTGCTGAAATGATGTGAGCGTGCTGCTGAAATGATGTGAGCGTGCTGCTGAAATGATGTGAACGTGCTGCTGAAATGATGTGAAGCATGCTGCTGAAATGATGTGAGCGTGCTGCTGAAATGATGTGAACGTGCTGCTGAAATGATGTGAGCGTGCTGCTGAAATGATGTGAACGTGCTGCTGAAATGATGTGAACGTGCTGCTGAAATGATGTGAACGTGCTGCTGAAATGATGTGAACGTGCTGCTGAAATGATGTGAGCGTGCTGCTGAAATGATGTGAACGTGCTGCTGAAATGATGTGAACATGCTGCTGAAATGATGTGAACGTGCTGCTGAAATGATGTGAACGTGCTGCTGAAATGATGTGAGCGTGCTGCTGAAATGATGTGACGTGCTGCTGAAATGATGTGACGTGCTGCTGAAATGATGTGAACATGCTGCTGAAATGATGTGAGCGTGCTGCTGAAATGATGTGAGCGTGCTGCTGAAATGATGTGAGCGTGCTGCTGAAATGATGTGAACGTGCTGCTGAAATGATGTGAACATGCTGCTGAAATGATGTGAGCGTGCTGCTGAAATGATGTGAGCGTGCTGCTGAAATGATGTGAGCGTGCTGCTGAAATGATGTGAACGTGCTGCTGAAATGATGTGAACGTGCTGAAGGCGTTTGAGAGCGACGCGTGTGACGAGCAGGCGCTGTCTGGTGCTGCAGGTATGCAGGTGATCTTCGTCTCCGGCCTGCGGCCCGAGACCAGCTACGTGATGAAGATGTCCGCCATCAACGGCAAGGGCGAGGGGGACAGCAGCGCCCCCGAGTCCTTCAAGACCGAGCCAGTCCGTAAGTGCCGCTCCCCGCCGCTCTGCTGTCGTAACCATGGCAACTGACCCCCATGCTTTTTTACCCCCCAGTCACCCCCCCCTTTTACCCCCCCCCCCCTCAGCACAGGTGCTTTCAGCCTCACTCAATGCATCGTCCCCCAGTTTGGGAGCAGAACCCCCTCCTCCAGCCACGGGAGGGGCGGGGGGGGGGGTAGGTGATGCATTGAGAACGACGCCGCCCCTCAGCCTAGACCGTAGGGGCGGAGCTTCAGCTGCCCCTCTGATAAGCAGCTGGGTACCCCCTTCCTTTCCAGAAGGGGCTCCACTCTGCACGCGTGTGAGGTGTGCTTGTACCTGCCCGTGTCTGTACCCCGAACCGTGTCCTGGGTGCACCCCGCCTTTCCCTCCCTCCCCCCCCGCCACCGCGCGGTAATAGCTTGCTTCTAGGTGGGACCCCCTCCCCCCTCCCCCCCCCAGGACTGGATTTAGAGCACCCAGAGGAACGGACGCGGCATCGGCAGGTGCACTCTCCCGGCTGATCAGTCTGCGGACGCCGCGCTCACGCGCCACCACGCAGGAGTCCTTTCTCCCGATTGGCTCAGACGGGTAACGCTCGGAGACTCTGTGCAAATGAGCCTTGTCCTCATTGCTATTAGGCGGGCTCATGTGGTCAGAGCATTTTAAAACTAAACGAGGAGATTTATTTTTACACATGCTGTACTTTTCAGGGATCAGTTCAAGGTGGTTGTCTGAGGCATACTCTTTCCTTCTGGCTCGAAATTCCTGTTTATGTATTAACGGTGCATCAGTGTCTTGGTTTTATTTAACTGAAGGTCTCTTGCCAGTAAAATTAGAGGTTTGAGATTCTGGCATTCATGCGCACTGGTGCAGCAGTCACAAATGGATATTTATGCAAAATTAGTGTTTTTAAGGGTGGATGTCTTTTTATGGCTTTAAATTCTTATTGAGCTACAGAATGTGTTCAAAGGTGCGAGCTTTTCCCAAAGAGCTGAGCTTTTGATGTTTTGCTTGGATGCAGTCGTGTTCTTTACCATGCTGTCGCTGTTGCGTGACAGCTATGTTTATAGAGGCACTTTTAAAAACCTATTGTGACAGCAGAGAAGATTAAAACAGATTAATTTCTCTTCCTTTTTTATTTTTATTTTCTCTTCATTAATATACAGTACAGACAACCTTTCAGAAAGTATGCGTTCAGTCCTGGTGAGTTTTTTTTAAGTTGAAAAACATCTTTTAAAGATATTTTAGTCAACCTGGCTTCTAAATAGCGGCAGATTAACTGGCTTTTTTTAAAACTGTAGCATAACAGCGCACTGTATTTTGAAAAGTCTTGCTATTTGAAGAAGAGACGTGTGTTCATGTAGTGTCATTTTTCCTGGATTTTCACATAGCGTGTTAATTATTTTTACGCTCGCTAGAGATTTCACACCTTTTACACTGAGGCCAAAAAACCAGTTGGGAGTCTGGCATGCGATTTTGCTGGGGGTACCGTGGTCCCGTGTTCACCAGTGTACGTCAGCTTGGCGGCTTCATAGAGCAGCAAACCCGCTCTGCAATTCCCCGCTTTCTATGGTGTTGTTTTTTTTAAACAATGTCCACTCGTGTGTTTCTGTTCTCAATTTTATCTTTGCTTCTTCTTTTATTCTCTCTTTGTTTCCCATCTGTTTTTTTGTTCCATTGGACAACAGGCTATTCTTTCACAAGTAAGTGCCTCATTCCCCACCCAGCGTCTCTCTCTCTCTCTCGCCCTGTCCTCGTTATTTGTTTCCTTTTATTCTTCCATTTGTCTGTTTAATTTGCCCGTTTTCGCCCGCTGCGTGTAATTGAAACGAGACGAGGAGAGTGCACTCGCGATTGAGTCAGAGCTTACGGCGAGTAATGGCGGCCTAACTGCCGCGCCGCCGGTCTCGTTCTCTCCGCCCAATGGGTTCGAGCCGCCTCCCTCTCGCCCCGCTTTAGCTAATACGCTACCCGCATCCCCAAGAGCGGCGGGGTCTCTAATGCAGAGTGCATGCAGACCCCCACCCCCCCACCCCAGAGCCCGCACCAGCCGCTGTCTGTTTCGTGCTATTTCCAGACGGGACACCTCTCTGCTACTTAGCGGCGGATGCAGGTTTGTCAAACAGCATTTTAGATTTCAGCGCAGGAAATTTCCATTTGTGGAGCGTGACCTAGAGTAGCCTGGAGGCTGGTCCTTTAGAGAGCCATGCTAAGCACTTCCTGTAGGCCTATGAGCTTTACTGTTTCCCTTTGAATTTTGAGTCAGTATCCTTCACTGAATTATTTTTTTCATTATTATTATTATTATTATTATTATTATTATTATTATTACTGATGCTGTTGTTTTTGTTGTGATTAGTGGGCAGGCCCTAGCTGGAGTTCAAATGTTACTGGCCATTTCAGTCCTATTTCCATGGTAACAGAATCAATGAGTAGAAGTAGTAGTAGAACGAGTAGGAGCTAATAGATAGAAATCAAGTGTTTCATAGGTATAGTCAGGCATAATGCAGTTTTGCAACTTCATTAAATGCACAATATTCAGATGCAGTCCCTTCGTCTGTCAGGATTATATTGGGATGAATCCAAAGCGGCACATTCCTGCTGACTTTCCTTTCCAGACTGGGGAGGGTTGGCTTTGATTCAGCGTGAGGCTGGTACAGTGATTTACTGCTTTTTGACCAGGCATCCTTCACTTACAAGGTAATCCACTCTATAGCTTGCTTTTTTAAATCTCAATTTTGTCCTTGACTAAGAATGAGACTTTTTTTTTTTTTTCCTTCACAAAGATCATTTTAATAAAAACCATCCAAGCAGAGTATGTTCAGCCATAATGATGACGAAGTTTGGTTTTATTCTGAGGGGTTTTTAAAATTTTATTTTAAGAATCCGTGAATGTGAGTGACACCATCTGTTATTTTGCTCCGAAGGTTGCCTACGTGAATGCGAAAGGCAATTGATGAGAAATGATGCACGGTCTCTAAATGTTTTCTAAGCGCGCTTCGCACTCGGTCCTCACCTGAAGGTGACCAATAGTCTGTGTCGTAGCCATCGGTGGTCATGCGGCAAAGCTAACGGCTTAAGGGGAATGTTGTCTGCTCTTCCCCCGTGACGGTTTTCAGAGGCGGCTCTGTCAGGAAACGCGGTTTCCTGTGTTGTTCTCCTGAGCCTTTGGCAGGGAACCGATGGCAAGGTTTATAAACTCAGGCAGCGAGGTCAGTGAAGGCCACTTGGAGGTCTGTCTTCTGGTTTGAGCGCCATTTTCTTCTCTTAGCATGGTTTAAAAAAGCAAGCGTTCAGCGTCTAGGCAGAGCCAGCACAGCCTTTAGTAAGTACTTCTCTGAGTGCTTAAGCCATCAGTGTTGGAACTGTGCTCATAAATATCTCTACCGTACTGTTGCTCCATATACAATGACTTCCAAATCTCCCTTGGTTGAGGAAAGAAGACACGTCTTTATTTTGAAATGCAGTGACCTGGAAGTTAGGGGGTTTAGATGGGCAACTGGGGACTTTGGCTGGATGTGGGGGCCACGGAGGACAGACTCCGAGCCAAGGGTGCGGAGATCATCCAGTGAAGAGGAGGACAGTGTTTGGGAGATGGGGGACAGGCAAAGATGCTGTGGCAGCGGAGTTCACCACGTCCCCCAAAAAGGACTATGGTGCCTTCGGCCCTGCCCCCATGATGATGATGATGATGATGATGATGAAGACATGCAGGAGAGAACTCTCGAAGCTCTACCGGTTGAAGCCACAGAAGGCCTGAGGAGGCAAGCACAGCGGCAACCACAGCCGTAAACGTAGCTACAGCAGTAGCCACAAGGATGGTTACACCCGTGACCGCGCCTGTCACTGCTGAGCGGAAGGGGGAAATGGCGAGCAGTGTCTCCTTCAGAAAATCCGATGACTTTCTGAGGGGAAACAGCCAGTGAGTAAAAGGGTTTTTGCAGGACCGGTGGGGCTTAATAACAACACCTGCTGTGTTTATTTATTTATTTACCTATGTTTTGTTTTTGTTTTGTTTTTGGTGCTTTTGAACGTTGAGCCCCCGCCCCCACCCCCACCCCCCTCCAGGAGGCGCTGTAGGCTTCACACGGCCGAGGAGCCCTGGCTGCGTCGGCTCCCTCAGCGAGAGCTTTGCTTCTTTGTTGTCGCGCGTTGAGTGCCGCGGCACTGAAGGGGATTCATTTTCGGGATTCTGCCAGGCCCCTGGAGTAGCTGTCCAAACAGATTAATTCTTTACAGGCTACATGGCCTTAACCAGCACTCCCGTGATGCCGTGACAGTCATTTGCATGCCGAAGGTTCGGAAGATGTTTTATTCTTGGCACACTGCTGTTTTTCTGCTTTTGGAAGAAACAAGCGAAACAATGCCCTCTGAACCCTTTTCATTTGCTGCTACGGTGGAGGCATTTTATGGCTCACAATTGCAATGCAGATTGTAAACGAATACCTTTTTCAAGGTGTTATTTTTAAAATTTTACTATATATATATATTTCTATACTTTCTGTAATTATAACCTCCTTGCACAGCTAATTGCTTTTTGCACTTTTAGCTGGAGTTTTTTTTTAATTTTTTTTTTTTAACTATGTTCACTTCTCAGTGTTTCTGTAAAAGTGGCATTGGAAGAATAGCTTCTGGAGGATTTGCAGTGGTCAAATGAAAAAGCTTTTCTCTTTTTAATTGACATGGCTGCGCTGACTCAGGCTGACATGGTAGAGGCCTCTGGAAAAAAAAGACTGATGCTGGCTGCTTTCAAACACCCCCCCCCCCCCATTGGAACTACAGCAAATGTCTTATTCTCCTAACTCCCTTTTACCTATCAGTGACTCCCACCATCTCTGTCACCACGGAGACAAGGCCAGAGGACTCTTTAGAGAGCCTCCTTTAGCAATGGCGTGTGTGATATGCAGACAGAGCCCGGCAAGTTACCGTAGCAACATAGTGCCATTACTCTCCTTTCGGTTCACATGCTATTGCTGCTAATTGTGCTCTGGGCGCGCATCTTGTTAGTTCTGCACAGAATCTGGTGAGAAAAGGGCACCTTTTTACATACATTTACAACTGACTCTCAGTTTAAATAGCTGCATTTCCTGTTTGGCATAGCGCGGCTGTCATCTGGAGGGCCCTTTCGTGCGGAGGTGATTAAAATAGAGTGCCCACTGTGCAATGCCAAACGGAATCTCAACTTTGGAAAAAAGAAAAAAGGCGGGGTTTTAAAATTGAAATGCAGTTATAATACAAGTGAAATATAGTGACTTCTACCGAGTCTTTGTCTACCAAAAATAGTTAAGTTCCTTAATTTACTTAACTGCGCGTAGCCCTTCCCAAGTACCGTCATAAACAGTATTGTACGCTCGCGTAAAACTGATTTGCTAAGCTCGTAAACGTTTTTCATGGGAGATCCGCAAGACTGATTTAGAAACGCAGCCTGTGTCACATGGGAGAGTTGAACTTTATTATTTTTGTAATAGCTTCAGTCTGGACTGGAAGTAAGCAAACAGAACGAAAGGAAGAGCCGTGTTTGATCAGCAAGCATGAGGGACTCGGTCTTCCTTCGCTTCTTGACGTTGCAGTGGGCTGTAAGCATGCGTCTGTCGCGTTGAAAAGCTCGTTGTTGAAGGCTCATCTGTGGCACAGTATGATTATTGGAAAAGGAGACATTTTATAGACATGAGGAGTTTGTGTTCCGTTTTTTGGGGGTTTTTTGTGCTGCTTCAGGAAATTCGAACAATGTGCTATAAAATTGGAAGTTAGAGTAGCGTAGCGGTTAAGGAACTAGTTTTGTAATGCCTACTGTGAAGTATTTGTCTAAATAGCACCTTTTGAATTATTTTGCTAGGTTAAAATTGCATTAGCTTACTTTGTGTTACAGAATGCGATCAGTTTTTGTCTTGAGGTGTTTCCTGGTCTCCAGGTATTAATGAGTCACCACTTTGAGTCTTTATCATTTGCCAGGGTTTCTGAATAAACAGAAGTTAAAACTATTGTATTATATCCATTGAATTGTTTTTTTTTTCTGGTGTGGACAGGTTGTAGTAAAATTCCTTCCCTTTTAAAACTGAAAAATGAATGCAAATTATCTGTGATTGTAAGAAATACAGTAATTTAGTATTTGAACCAATACAACCACACTGCATTTATTGAAGAGTTGCTGTTATGTATATATTTTTTTATTATTTATATGGCCAATGATACCATATGGTGTTTTGCATTACCACAGGGGTAATTGTGGGGGTGTCTGGGAGTCGGAGTGGAGGTTTGGGGGGGAGGGGGGGTGGTTTAGATGCCAGATGCCCATCCTTCAGGGCCCAGGCAACAGCAGGCTTGCTGGCGGCGGGTGCCCGTCCCTCATTGGTGGGTGTAGCACAGGTGAATTTTCTGCCTCTCACCACGCTCTCGTCGTGTTGCAGTTCCCCCCGCGACATCCGCCCCCAGCCCTCCGGGCAGTACGCCCCTTAGTGAGTATGCCGGCGGTGTGCAGTGCGGTGCCGTGCGTTTTCTGCCCTCTTTTCATCTGCTTCCACCTCGCCTAAAAACTCATCCCCCCCCCCCCCCCGCACATCAAGCTAAGGTCGCATGGGGCTTCCGGCTGCTGGGTAGCCCCCGATTCCATCGCTGATGTCATCGCTAAAGGCCTGAGGAGGGCGCGTAGTCCCGCCCGACTAACCGCATCAGCCCCAGCAGTCCACCGCTCCGCCATAACTCTGCTGCGACAGCCCTGTGTGACGTAAACCGCTATTAACCTAATACGCTCTTCACCGGACACGCTGTGTTCAGATCCACATCCTGCCTCTGGTCTGACCAGAGCACATGCTTTCCTAGTGATGATGAGGTCTTGAGGTCAAGGATATCAGACATTGTCTCTTTTCTCCTTCTGTTTTACAATCACACGCCAGTGGGATTGTTTGCATGCCTACCTGTAGGTGAGAAGGTTGAAATAAGGAGAGATACCTTTCAGACCTTATAACCCCAAACTGACACAGTTTCAGCCAGCCCTAGGTAACCTTCTCAGATCTGTCCTCTTCATAAATGTACATCTTTAGCCTGTTTGATATTGTTTTGTTAGTCCACAAAACAAAATATCCTATTGCAGGTTGAATATATGCATGCATGGCTATATTTTCTTAGTCTTGGGAGTGCACAGGTTTGTCCTGTCACTCATTTCCTGCTGAGGTACTGAGAGTGGGTTACCCTGGCGAGATTCAATTCATGAATTCATTCTATAAGGACAGCTTGGCTTGCCAGATTACAAGACAAGAAAGATATTTTTTCACAGAGAGACGCATGGTAAAGATTACAGCTCGTCGGGGAACAGGCATCTCTGCGTCCTCTCAGTCACTGTTGACAGGCTCTCTTGCCTCTCGTGTCACTTCCTGTAGCGAGTGCTATTAGGTTGTCACATCCATTTTGTGATATTATGGTTTCTTAATTCCATCCTCCGCGGCAGCTAAACAAATGTGTGTGTAAAAAAAAACGAAGACGGAAATGCAGTTTAATGACTGAAGTTAATGGGTGGGCCTGAAATGGCAGACTAAAGCGGGCAGCATACCTCTTGCGGAAACGAAGTTCGACGGGGTCGTAAGAACAAAATAACGCGATTGCGGAGAAAACTAACAAAGGCATTCCCTTGCCAAAGTTTTTTTCGGCACTTCTTGCACCTCCAAGATTTTCTAACTAGCCGAAATCACCGCAGATGACACCAATGCGAACATTGTGTGTGATTGGTCAAAAATTCAAGGTGGGCGTGCTTTATTTTGTTTTATTTTCGCAAGCTGATTCCCCGTCTCCATGGAGACCACCCTGCCGGCAACGTTACAATAATTACATGTATACATAATACAATAATACGTAATAATACTTTGGCAATTCAATCCAATAATACGTTTACAATCCACTCATACGTTACCATGGACAGTTTTGAAGAAAGGTTGGCTGAGGAGGTGTTGTTGTTTTGTTTCCCAGCGAGTAGCCGTATCGATACCTTTGTTGCTACGCGCGGTTGCGAAACCACGTCGAGTACAAAACAATTTCGTCCGCAGAGAACTTCGTTCGGTTTCGGCGACTTCTTTTGAAGCATGCTGCCCGCTCTAAGCCGGCACTCACCAGTGTGCGTTAGCGCTTCTGAAGGTAACTGTGGAATCACGCGGCGTTTCGGCGGTACCCGCCTGCATCCGAGGGCAGCAGTTGAGCGGCAGACGGTTTCCCGGTGGGTGTGCTCGTTCGTGGCGTCGTTCTTCGACGGTGAATTTCCTCAAAAGCAATCAAGACAGAACCGGTTGAAAGAATTGCTTAATCTTCCTGTTGTCCTCAGGGTCAGAAAAATGGCCCTTTTCTGAGGTTAACAGCAGTGAAAACCCCCAGAATTTAATTTTGTCAGCATGAGATTTGAGGCATTTTCCTGAAGTAACCCCGTGAAAAAAGTTACAGAAGCGACACACCATCGGGGTAGAAAGATTTTCTTATGAGTCTGCAGTTATGAAATCAGAAGTCATAATCAAAGTGGTGTCGTACATCTATTTCTGCAAAAAGTCAATTATGATATGTGTTTTATGGTAAAAAAGAGTTGTTCAGACTGAAGAAATACAGTCTCTGGACTGTGAAGTGGGAAAACAGTTATTCAAGGAAATGATGAGTGACAGGTTGTTTCTGCATGAAATAATGACCCGAGGTCTGGCGCACGTGGGCTACTTTGACCCAGTGGACGTGGGGCATGCATAATATGAAGACTACACTACAGTTGAATATGTACGTAGACGGTATACAGTGATATGGCTGTTTTTTCATGTAAAAAATTTTTTTCCTGAGGATGTGGTACCTAATGCAGAACTCTGAGAATTTTGCATAGGTTTATTAGCCCTATCTGTGCTAAATCTTAAGCCTATATCCTCTAATGATTTTGCTGCTTAGTAACACAGCATATTGTCTGCCTGCTGCACCTATTATGGCACTTATCTTTATGATTCATTGTTGACTTGCACTTTCAGCTGTGAGCCTCAGGACTTGGTATCAGCTGTGTTCATTGCCTGAGCCTGTGTGTACTTGTGGAAGAGCCTCCACTAAATGCCTGCGTGGAACAGTATTTGTCGGCTACCTGGAGGACCAGGTTTATTTCAGTTTCACTGCATAATGAAAAATCAGAGAACAGGTGCTCCACGTGTCATGGAAAGTATGTGTTGTATGAATATTTTCATGTTCAAGGTTATTTTGAGTGTCCTCGTTTCGCACGGGCTTACAGCATTACCTGTAGGACCACATTGGAGTACAAGCAGAAGAGTTATGAATGTATAATAGCGTCACAGCTGACAATAGTATTGACCTGTGAAATATGCATGAACAGTGTGAGAGGCAGTATGGAACAGGCTAGCTTTTTATTTGCGGGGGAAATGGGAGTAAGCATGCTGTGTACTCTATGCAGATGACATCCATTAGGCGACAACTGCACACGTCACATTTTTTTTAGTTTTATACTGGCCTCCTCTTAATAGAGGGAAACATTGCTATTATTACTGTTGCTATTATTATTACCTGTGCTTTTATTACTACAAGTAGTGAAAGTGCCGACCTGTATTATCGCAGTGTGGAATTTCTCGCCCCACCTGTCATGCACCAGAAGATCGCTTACGAAAGCAGTGTGTTGTGGCTGTCTTACAAAGCATCTTCCAAAGCTAGTGTGTGTGATGGGGTCAGGCCTTTTGTACAGGAACCAGGAAGGCTCAACCAAGCGACGCTCGCGTGATTGCCGTTACTTGTGTCCCACAATGTGGCCTGTGGGCCAAGGCTGTTTGTTGTATGCTAACGTGTTGTATAAACGCTGTTGTGAATGCTCTTCGTCTGCCAGGGTCCTTCTTCCTGCAGATCCCCCATGTCCCCTCATTGTGTTGGTGTTGTTCACATGCCGCAGGTCTTGCATGTGTGTGGCATTACATGAAATGGTCTGTGAATACTTCAGATCTTCACTTACCTCTGTTTCTTGTTTTTTTCATGTGCTATTTCTGTGTGAGTATGTGTGTGTGTGTGTGTGTGTGTGTTAGGGTTAGCGTGTGTGTGTGTGCACATGTACATTCCAATAATTCCATTTGCATTCTTATCTTTGAACCACTTTTTTGCAGTTGTAATGCACAAAAAACTCAAGGTTTGGGCTTCATACTTGCTGTGAATGAAGTACAGATGATGTTGATTGTTTATGATGTTCGTTTCACTTTCAGCTAGAGGAAATACTGTTTTAAGTTGGGTCGATTTAACATGGAATTTCAGGATGGTCCATATAATTTATTTTACCGATGCATTTTTTTTTATTTTATTATGAGTATTTATTTAATATTTTATTTTAACCCACAAAACTAAATGATGCTTTATACTGTCAAACTTCACTATAGTGAAAATTCACCATCATATCAGATGCTATTTGGTAAAAGAAATTTGTTTCCTGTTGCTACAACAAAGTTTGCTAACATGTTTGATGCGTGTCCAGCCTTTTAATTGAGAAAGGCTTTACAGTTAATTGTTGAGCAGCAAGCTGTAAATAATTTTGTCTTGAGATAATCTTGGATTTTTTTTGCAGAGATCAATATAAAACAAAATCAATAGACCTCATTTCTTCCTAAATGACAGTGTAATTACGTTAAATGTGATTAATTTAATTGCCAGTTTCAAGCATCTCTGAGTTTATGTGGTCATTTAAAAAATAACTGTGCCTAATATGGACTGTCTGAAAATGTATAATAGAATCTACCCTTTTGTCTCGTATTTTTATATGTATTCAATGTGGTGAAAGTATTTATGTTGTGGATACATGTTGCCTAGTTTTTTGTATTTTTGTGTGCTTTGTATAGTTTTGTCTGTAACTCTCTTGTTATTTTGTTGTTGCCCATGTTTACATCATTTTTTATTAATTTTTTTTGTATTTTCCATGTGACCTACTCCACTTTCCTTTCAACCAATCATGTGCGTGCGTATCGTGACTTTGTCATGTGGCTCTTGCGTGGCGCTGATGATGTCGTCCACGCTGGTGAGCAGAAGGTAAACTCTTTGTTCTGATTGGTCCAGTTCGCACTGAAAGATTTAATAGAGACATAATACTCATAAGATTTCATTGGAGACAGCACTTAACAATCTCAGCTAGGTCAGGTTCTTCTCTTTTTTCCCACATTTCACCTTAAACTATTCCCATAGGGTTTTTTTAACTGCGATCGCTGCGTTATCCTCCTTAAAGATCAGCCATTATGCTTGAATTGCTTTAAACATTTACAGAATGTACCGTTCTGTTTCGAGTCAGCTGAAGTTATGTCTCCTCTGCTGGGCCCTGTGTCAGAGTGATGTGTCACTGGGAGACAGTTTAGATTCCATTCTAAAGCAATATGCCATCTGCATTTCGGCGAAAAACAAAACCAGCGAAAGCACTTCACTGATGCCCTTTGATCTGGAGTTGTTTCTGCATACTTTACATTTCACTGAGCCCACTTTGAGGGGTGTGTTTTTCACACGACCTTGTCATCTCGTCCGTAATACACCGGCTGAAAAACTGCCAGAAAGCCGGTGATTTTCAAGAGGTTAAAATGGGACTGTAATTGCAGACAAAGCAAATGGTTGACCTCTACATTCAGCGACTCATTTATTTTCTTTTTTATAATGCATTCCATTATTGTTTGCTAAATTTCCCCTCATTACCACCTAACCTTTATGTCTCCTGACACCAGAAATTTTTTTGTCACGCTTTTTCCATAACATTTATAAAAAGAGGCTGTTTATGGAGACAACCCCACCATCAGCGAACCGAGTTACAGCTCTGTCATTCATTTAGCTGCATTCCTTTTGACAAACATTGAATGCCCTCAAAATTTTAAGTGGTGATTTTTACAGAAGCCCAAATCAAAACGGACTAACAGTGGCATTCGCCCAGCATTACCGCATGCAAGCAAGTTAACGCACTTCTTTCTTTCTGTTACGTCCTCTCTTTACCTCGTCCTCCTTTTTCTCTTTCACTCTTTCCAGGTCGAAACCTTTCCTCTGTTTGCATGTGTGTTTAACTGACGTTGTGTCTTGCATGTGTACCTCCCCACCTTCAGGTCTTTGTTATTCACATGTATTGATGTGGACTCAAAAGAAGAACAAAAAACAGCCCTGGGTCCCCTTTAGGCCTACTGACTTATTGGTTGTTCCCAACCAGGACCGGCCTATCGAAAGGTTCAGTGAATACATAATGGGCAAAGGATAGAGCAGGGCAAACAAACAGAATATGTCATTTGGTAAGCCCATGCTCACTCCCTCCAAATCATCTCTCCCAAAGGCACCAATGTTGTTGCAGACAGTTTATGGCATGAAATGATCATGCCCTGACGTTGGTCTGTTGACACTGCTTTCCACCCTTCCACATCTTCATTGAGCAAAGATGAGGGGTGAGATTTCATTTTCCCAAACTAAAAGATTTGAGACCATTCCTTGTCTCAAAGTATGTAGGAACAGGTTTAAATGGGACTCCATGGCTGTTTTGAAGCTCATGAAGAATCTGTCATTTGAAAAATTTAAAGAATAAGCCAAAAAATCATTACATACTGAATAATGCTTATGTTGCATGTCAAAGCATGTCCTAGTTATCTAGTGTCACTAACCTTTGTATAACCCTAATAGCTTTTTTTTCCCTCTCAGCATCTGGAAATCCTTCACTTAACCTGGAATGATGGTCATGACCTGACTAAAATTATATACACATTAGGGAGAGATGCAATTAATAAATTGTCACAATTTTCTTTTTCATTAACTCTTTTTGATTTTTATTTCCAGCACTGCCTATATTAGAAGATTCCTTAGCTGATGCATTTTAGTGTCATCTTAATAATTTCCTGTTAATCACATGCTATCAAACAAGATATTTTTGCATGTTTGACTTTTTAAATTGTCTATACTAATGCTTTAAAAGTGGCAAAATGAATGCAAACCTAATGAGAAATTAATGAAGTTAAACATTTGAAGTTTCTTTTCCAGCATTTTCTTAGTGCTTTAAGATTGTGCCAGAAATTAATGGAGCAGTTGCACTGTGTGTTAAGATACCACTTTTTTCAAGTGCTGAAAGACTAGAAAATGCTTTAGATATCTCAATGTATGCACTTTTTTGTGGAAGTAGAATGGAAATGCTAGAATGTTGTTTAGTTGGACTGTGGCCGAGTTATTTGAGTAAACAGAATAGTCATACTGTGGTTTCCAGAGGGACTACACAGTGGCGTCTCAGTCATGTAAATGAATCCGGTTGCTTCTGTGCCTAAACTGCTTGTTAGTCTGAAAGACACGTTAGCTGAGGGAGAGAGGCAAGTAGCCGCTTCAGCCAGCTGCTGTCCTGCTCCAGCCTCTCCACACGGAGCCCGTTACCAGGCTAAGTCCTCATGTAGCCTCGCGGCTAACGTGCCCAAACACCCTCTCTCTACTCTATGCCCTCGGTCCCAGCACTGTGGTTAAATGTCATTTGGCAATGCTGCCGGGCTGCGTGCTGAAGCTAATTAGCTCACGTCTTATCTCATCTGCGCCCCGGTAATTGATAGCAGGGTTCCCCTGGAGGAGTGGTCACGTTTTTGCAACCCCAAAGCTTTCCCATCAGTGTCAGAAACGCCCAAACAAATTCCAAACCAAATGGAGAGAGCGCACCAATCAGGTTGTGCATTTTCAATTATTCTTTATTCAAGGATAACATATTTCTTGTGCTGGGACATGGACTGGAAATAGTCAAGTAAAAAATAAAATTTTTTGATATGTGCAGCACCAGGTTTACAAAAATTGCTTGCCAGTTTTCTGGCATGTTTGCTCTCGAAATGAAGACAAAACTGAACGTCACACTTAATTTAAGTCAAAAAAATGTATTTCAATGACAAATAGGTTTACTTCTGCAGGTGCTAAAACATCTAACATGTGCAATAAGGAATTGATACTGTTATGATCCAACATTAAAGGTAACATAGAAATTAGGGTGCATAGCACCCCATATAATATAAACAATCGTTCGCTATATCGCAACATATATTATATCGACATACAAGCTTGCATAATAAGAGTAACACTTAGAATACACTGAAAACCAAATCAGGAGTACATACAGTATGTATCAAATTGTATTTCTGTGTATGTTCTTAATATATTTTTTAATTTAAAACCTGTTTTAAAAGTTCACTTAAGTTCACTTTAATCACTGGCTCAAAATTTTCCATGTCTGCAGCTCATGTAGGCTTTAGTCATTAGTCTACTTTTTGTTTTAATATGAAATACAGAATTCAAATGTGTTACCTCTGAGCATTGTCTTTACCTTTACTTGGTGCAGATAAAAATAAATGTAACATAATTAACGCATTTAGGTAAGATGTGTAAAATAAATAAGCAGTTGCAGTTTCACACACTTCTCCCCAGATACTTTTTGCATTTCTGTGATTTATCATATTTTTCTCATGGATTTCAAACTATGCTGAAAAAAGGTGTTTGTCACTGGCTAGTTAGACACTGCTGTAAATATTGCATAGACTTAGATAAATGTTGATATTGTTCTCAAAGGCACTTGGCTTTGAGACCACGACTCCAGTCCTGAATGGCAAATCTGGGTACTGGTTTTTGCTCCAGCCAATTACATTATTTTAGTTTTTCTGGCGGCTCTATAAACTAGGCTGGTTTACTCTTGTACTTGAACACTGTAGGATTTTTAGGATACACTTTCAGTCTGCGGCTGTAGATGGTGCTTATACAAATGTCAGAACAAGATATGATTGAGCTAATTAAATAATTAAGAGCAGAAATTGGCATAAAATCCTGAAATGGATTGGCCCTTGTTGTGCACCCCTGCCTTATCTTATCCTACCAGAAATTCGCTCTCTAATTGCATAATTTTTTGTATGCTGTCCTGTGTACACAGTGACCAACCAGATTGCAATGTACTTTTGTGCATACCTAGCCAATCAAACACGCTTTAATAGCAGTGCAGTTGAAAATGCAAAGAACATTATAAAATGCAATTAAATTTACATTCAAACAGACCTATAAATACATCTATTAAATGGATGTCTGTACATTCTGGCAACCTTGTGAGCGGCTAACATAAATGGATTGTTCTTTGAGGTTACCAAGCAAACAAAAGCATCTAATGAACCACAGAGGCAGATAACTTTGCCAAATAGCCCAAAGGCACACTTACTAGCTTACTAGTTATATAAAGACCTAAGGTACCATAACATAAGTCTAGCTAGCTAATTAGTCTAGAAATAGTTACCTAGCTAATCTGCAAAGAACAAAAGTCATAGATTAAAGATCATATGGCTATCCAACAAAAGATTTATTTTCCATTTATGTCTGTGGCATGTGACTTTAGTTGAAAGCTGCACTTTCTTTGGTGTGGTACAATTACATTATGTAGTAGGAAAAAAATTACAAAATTGACAAGTGTCAGTTGCCATGGTAACGAGTTAATTTCCCCCCATAGGTTGATTTCACCTACTGTATTGTTTTAAATGAATGGCTACTTTACACCTAATGCATGTAGTAATTAACTTTTTTTAAAAGAATGATAAGGCATGCCTTGCATGCAGCAAGAGCTTAGCCGTGAATAGCGCTGTGTAAGTAAAAATAAATAAACGACACAGCAGTAGTTTGTGAGAACTGTTTTATCAGGTGTCACATTACAGCCGTTGTGAAGGCATTAGAGGGAATTAGGGTAAAGTGTGGCGAGCAGGGTGTGTCTGTGCAGGAACACACAAGGAGAGACCGCGGTAGTGTCGCTAACGGCTGTGTCCGCTGCTGTGCTCTTCCCAGGGGAGCCCAACCCCCCTAAGCTGGAGGCTAAGCTGCAGTCCAACGGTAACGTTCTCAAGGTCAACTGGATCAAGCAGGACGATGGGGGCTCTCCCATCAAGCACTACCTGGTCAGATACAAGGCTGTGAGTATAATGGGCTGCAGGACTTCGCCTGCAGTTTTTTGAAAATACTTTAGGTAGCTAAGAATTCAGTTAATATATGCACATTTATCGAATAACGAACCAAAGTACAAACTTTTTTTTTTTTTCAATTCCTACCTACAATAACAGAAGAAGATTACTTTTACTTAAACATAATTGGACACAACTTGCCTTGAAATAGCTTCTTTTGGCTTTAATTGCAATTAAATGAATTATTGGAAGTCTATCCAATCATTTTGCTATGTGGCATATGGAGGGGTGGGACAGAGGTGGAGGGGTAATTAAATTGAGTGAAATCTAATATATTTTAGGTTTTTTTTTTTTAACACAGGTAGCTTAATACCTGTAGTCTGTAGTGCAAGTAAAATAGGCATTAAGTTACAAGATATATGGCAAAGAAGAAGGAGTTAGGCTTAGATGTGAAATTTACTCTCATGTCATATAATGTCAGTGTGTGGATATTGTTAACAGAGTGGCCAGCAACACGGCAAACCCATTACTACTGGGACAATTGTCTGTCCGCAAACACAAAGAAGAGTTTCGGAAGCAATGTGTCTCAAGCAGTGTTCGCCCACAGAAATGTCATTGCAGTGCAGCCCAGCTAAAAGGATTTTTTTTTTTTTTTCCTTCTGGCAGAATTTCTTTAAAAAGGTCACCTTGTCTAAAAGATTGATTTTCATTGTTGCATAATAAAAAATGATAATGGGGAGAAGTCATTTTCTAATGTGGGCGTCAATTCTAATTTTGGAATGTGCAGCAAAATATAAAAATAGATAATCCTATAACTGTCCTATCAAAGAGGTAATTGAAATTGCTAATTGAGTGGTTAAAAGTGCTGCTGGAGTTTTATCAATTTTGAGTTGATGCAGTATTGAATTGTATATTGTTGTGTTTTTATGGGCAAACGCTGCACTGGCGCTGGAGTTCGGTGGTCCGTGTGGTATTGATGGGTGGAAGGGATACGGGGGGAGAGTTCTGGGAAACGTAGGCCCTAAGCGCCGCTCGTCCTGTTGGTCCCTTAGAAGCACATGAGCGACTGGAAGCAGGAGCTCCGCCTGCCCAGCGGCAGCGAGCACGTGGTGCTGAGCGGCCTGGACTGGGACACCGAGTACGAGGTGCTCGTGCAGGCCGAGAACCAGCAGGGCAAGTCCACGCCTGGCTCCATCTTCATCAAGACCTCTCCGGAACCCACCACCATTCCAGGTACCTCCCCCGGCTCCGCCTCCGCCCCTCCCCATACACAGACCTGCTCTGACCCAACCCACCACCCCCAGCAGGCAGTATTGGGCTTTTACCCGCACTAGCGATGAGACAGCGAGGCTTGGTAGGCCACAGAATGGGGGAGCTGTCACGGCACCTTATCTGAAGCAGTCACGATTGGAACGCACCTGTCAGCGATCGACGGCTCCTGGCAGCCGCACACATTGTGGGGTTTGTGAAGTCTCGCTCTCCCATCCGCAATGCAGGCACAGACACTGCCAACAGTGCTCCTATGGCTCCCTACTGGTGTTCCACGCACACACACAGATACACACACGCAAGCACGGACACACATACACAGACACACACACACACGCATGCGTGCACACACGCATGGACCTACCCACACACACATACATGCACGGACATACACACACACACGCATACACTCGGTACCATGCTGAAAACTGTGCATTTGTGCTCCTCTGCAAAATGTCAGCCTCTTTCTTGCCCAGAAAAGCTCATATTAGCAATCCCCGTAAAAAGGATTGAGAGCTCCACTACAAGCTTCTTAAGAAGGGGACACCGCAGCAGAATAAACTTTTGATTGGCTGATCGATGGGAGGGGATGAGAGTTAGAGTGTTAGTGAGCTGTGAGTCTGACTATGGCTAACAGTCCAATCTTTTCAGGAAATGTATGCCTCATGTGGGGCTATGTACCACACCATGTGGGATTATATACCACACCTTTTTGGGGTGCTATACCACACTCTAGTTATACGGCCTTGTACTCTATGACACTGGACATCCCTCACTCCTGTTTCAGTCACCTGTCAGTGAGTCAAACTGGAAAAACCTCTGGCGGTGTGTCAGCGAATTCACTCTAGCAACACTGGATAAAACAGCCAATCAGAATGCTGTATTTTAGCAGGTTACATGATGTTCAGATGTTCCAGAGAAAGCACTTCTGAGATTAAACTAGTCAGGCTCCTTCACTCACTCTAAACCCAGCACTGTGTCTTAGGCTCTGTCCTGTTGGCAGTTCTGTGCTCCAAAGAATTTGCATAACTATAGAGGCTGCCTGTTCCTCCTAACTGCTGGTCTCTCTCTCTTTTTCTGTCTCTCTCACTCTCTACCGCTTGCTCTCTCTATTTTTCTGTCTCTCTCTCTCTTTTTCTGTCGCTCTCTCTCTCTCACTCTCTACCTCTTGCTATCTCTCTCTCTGAAATTATGAAATTAAAATGTTTTTTCGATTCTCTCTCTCTCTCTCTCTCTTCCCTTCCTCTCCTCTCCTCTCTCGCTCTGTGTCCTCCCGCCTCCTCTCCCTCCTCGTTATATCAGGTAAGAGGATTTGTGGCACTCGGCAGTGACCTGAATCCAGGTTGTGGATGTGAGGGGGAAGCAGCCCCGCTGGTCTTTGCATGGTGACGCTCGAACAGGATTTTGTGCGTTGCTGCTTTACTGAAACTCCTCAGGCATCAGCCAGTGCATGGCACAGAGACCCGCTTTCTCATACGCTTGGTAGGACCCGGCCGCGAACTGCAGCAGCGGGAGGTTTGGATCAACGATCATTATAGGCACAGCAGGCTAAAGCCCATGCCCTCCATAGTCTTCCGTTTTCTTCCTTTTTTTTCTTTTCGATTTGGCCTCATGAACAGCGCAGCAACGGCTGATGGTGTTCTTTAAAAAAACTAAAAATAAAAAATTAAATAAACCATTTTTTTTACAGTAACATCTGCACAGACAAGCCATCAACAGCTGTTCTCTGTAAAGGTGGCTGTACACAGCTGTCGTTGAATTAGCATGCTTTTTCTTCTTCGTGCTCAAGCATTTTCATTAGGCGAGACATACACGCACACGCACTTGTGCCTGAAAAAGGCTTTTTTTTTTTTTTTGGTAACACTTTACTTCGACCTTTTGACCTGAGGCTGACGTAACACGTAACGTGTCATACATGACATAACAGCTGTCACAAGACGGCATGACACATGATGTCATCTTATGGGAAATAAGGTAAAACTGTCATACTTTCATCGGTAAATGCCTTATGTCGAAGGGTTCCAGTAAATTCTTACTGTTTTTTTTTTGTCGTGTAGGAATTACCAAAATAGAGGGGGCCTTAGGTTCCATAGACCTGAATGCCTTTAAGCAGTCTTATATTTTGCGGGTGAAAAAAGTTGTCACCTGATTTTGCAATTTCATTTGATGAGTGCCACAGTCAGGCAAACTTGAGCATGTTCCAAGTTCTGAATTCTGCTGTCCAGATCTCCCAAGCTAAGATTGACATGGAGAAAACCCTGTCCTAGGAATCATAATTAACCGATGCAGTTCTTAACAACACAGCATCATGCATTCATTAATGTGATCATTCATTCATTCATCTGGCCAGCAACATTTTGTTACATCTTAACCTGTTTGTATTTTTTGTGATTGCTTGGCCAACATTCCCTGCAATGGAAAAATACCTAGGCAATTTTGCGCTTATTGAGAAATTTGAACATTAAAATGAATTGTATTTTGTCACACCTGGATATTGCTGCTTGCTCCCAGCTAGCATGTAATGTTTAATAAACATTGGGGGACATTCCAGTTAGATCACAGAGAGAAATGTTCCACGTATCTTGCATACACCCTTACTGATAAAATGCTTGATGAGTATAAGCATTGGAATGCAAGATTTGTTGAATATTGTTAACCAAAAAAATGAATGGAAATGAATACACACAATTCAAATTCTTTTTGAATTTTTTAACGAGAACACTGAAATGTAATAAAATTTGACGATCATTCCAGCAGTGTTCTTACGACTTCAGAAGAACATTCAAGCAGCATCCTGGAAATCCAGGAAAATATTTGTGATGGTAAAACAAAATTTGTTGGCTGGACCAGTATTATTATAGTGTTGAATAGTCTAAATCCATTTAAGCATTTTCAGTTAATTCACCAGGGATGTTGGCCTCTATGTGCTTTCATTATTCATTTTACTATTTGTCTTGTCTCTCCCAACTTCAGACATCCCATAATTCAACACCTTTAACCTTTTTTCTGACCTTTAACTTTTGGCCTTGCTGTGTTTCCAGTGTCATTCACTTCTTTAACCCACTATAGTTGCTTTATTTGTTTTCTTCATTTTTATCCCTTTATTGAAAAATTACTCACGTCTCTCTAACTTGCTTGAATATATTTTCCCTTTTTACGTATTTGTTTTGTTTCTATTTACCTTTCCAAACTTAAATTTCTGTATTTATGACCTATTTTTCTATCTTTCTCTTGTTTCTCTCTCCCTCTTTTCCCTATTTCTCTCCCCCTTCCCCTCCCTCCCTCCCTCCCTCCCTCTCCTCCCCTCCCCCCACGTCTCTTCTTGTCCTGTCGTCATGTGTGATCTCGGACGCCACCGGACCATCACATTACCCATGCGCACAAATTTCCGTTTATTTGTTTTGTTTTTTTTCTGTGCGTGATTATTTTCTTCTTTTTTTTTTTTTTAAACGTCACGCGTCCTTTTCTTTCGCCGCGCATCACCTGCGGCGCGTGCGGACCGTCACGCTTTGCGCTGTCGCGCGCGTCATCAGCGACCCTTGGCTGCTCCTGTGTGACGTCCACTGTGGTCTCTCTCATCCTCTGTCTGCTGACTGTGATCGTTCTCTCATAAACTGGGCGGGGTTCAGAGCAGGGGAGGGCCCCTGTGCCTGCTCTCTCTCTCGCATCGCGGCCGGGCCACTTTGTTTTGTACGCCCTCCAACCCTTCTGTGCAGGCTAAAAGAAGCGAAACGCCAGTTTCCCCGTAAAGGTTGGGTGGTTCGGGTGGGACTGGGGGGGGGGGAGGGGAGGGGTGGAGTGCGTGGTATTGCATTTTTCATTGTTAATTCTTTTTCGTTGTTGTTGCTGTTTTTGTTTCGCATTCGATTATTCAGTCCCTTAAAGGCAACAGGTTTTTTTTTTCCCCCCCCAAAATTAAAAAACGCGAGACAACACGATATTTTCTCTGTTACACTATATACTTTTATACGCTGCAGAGCTTCTGGAACGTGTTAGGGAATGCTGTATGTTTCTCCTCAGGCTTCCCCCAGTCCGGGTTTCTTTTGAGTGGAAGACTGTAAAGGGGAGACAGGGTCTTGGTTAATTATAGTGATCTGCTGTTCCATATCTCGTCTCCATCTTAATCTAACGCTCAGCTGTCGCAGCCTACTTACTGTTTAAATGTAGTGTTACCGTGTGAACGACAAGAAGTATTTTTCAGCGGATGCAAAAAAGATGAGGATTCAAATGTTTTGTTCAAGTGTACTGTACATAATTATGATAATTTCCTTTTTCCAGAACTAAAAAACAGGCCTTTCATTTTGTTATTGTTTTCGCATTTTAACCTAAAAATAAATGGTATTCTCATGTAAACGCTACAGCCGATTAACTGAAAAAAGAATACAAGTTAAAGGTATCATTTTCAATATTGTACTATGCTGGTATTCTATAAAATAACTTTTGTATGTACATGCAGTACAAGTGTGTCCCTATATGATAAATGTTTTGGAAATTATGAGAATGTGATGATCTAGTGATGTGACTTTTTGGGGAAGAGTATCACTTAGAACCGTACAAAAATATGTCTATGTGTGTCTGTCTGTGTGCGTGTGTGTGTGTGGGTGGAACCCCTTTCATTTGGTTTTTCATCCTCTGGGTTGTACAATTCAAGATGATGTCATCGTTGCTCTGTTTTGTTTTTTGTTTTTTTGGGTAGATTCAATGATTGAAGTGTCTTATGTCTCGGAAAAGCTCCCCTTAAATGGTGGTTTAAATCGGGGGTAAAGAGTGCTCCTGAGGGGTGAGAAATCTAACTGGGATTAGTGTTTGCTGAGAGTTCCCTGGTGAACCTGCACTGCCCACATTTTTAGATTGACTCTGATAATAAAGAGATGCACCTGGAGCTCCGCTCCCGGATTTGCATGTGCCAATCAAATCGCTCGTATCCTCCTTTCTGTCGAATCTTTTTAAGATGCGTTATACTGTCATTATCTCTGATTATGACAAGACAAGCAAAGCAGTTGTGTTCAGTCAGAGGTTTAAGATGGGTGTTTTGACTGTTGTGATTTTGCGGCAGAATTTGAGTCACAGATACTGTATCTTAAGTTCAAATCAAGGTTTAAAAGTAGTAACCAGCATGAAGAGTGTGCATGCAGTCAGATTTAAATATTTTCATAGCAAAGGATTTAGGTCATTGATATCACCATAAAATTAAACTCAGGATCCAATGCTGTACCATGTCCTCTTTATTTTTTGGAATTATTGTGTATTACTGTGTTTTTTTCTTTTCTATCCCATGGTCTCCTACTGAAACTAGCCAAAAAAAGTTAAACACATGTTGCTGAGAATAGTGTAGATTAATTAGAGGCCCAAGAGGTATGAAATAACCTGTATAGTGTTGGATAATGAAACTGTTTCCTTTCACATTCTGAACTAAAAGGCCACATATCTTGCCTATATAGAAATCATAGGGTTGCTGATTTCTGATGAAGAAATAAAAATGAATCGGTATAGTAATACATGCTTAGCTCAGTAAGGTTCAGTAAGGTTCAAAGTGATTCAAAATGGATTAGTAGTATCAATTGTTTGCAGTCGTTTTGAACCTTACTGAGTGAACAAACTTATCAGGAACAAAATGTAAAGTGTTTTGGTGTTAGTGGATTTAATTAACTTCTTGTTTATTTTTCTAGGTGGCTGTTGTTCTTTGGTTAATTGTTTGGTTTAATATGTACATTGATTGGGCTATGGACGTGCCTGTGCTGGATCCATAGGCCTAGCTCATGCCCAATTAGGCTTCATAAATTTGCTGTACGTCAGCTCTGCTGCATGCTGAATAGGCAAACAAGCTGAAAAATGTAACTCAAAACAACTGGAAATGATTTATTTATCCAAAACTGGCTAAACAGTTCAGACACTTTTGAAATGCAGCTCGTTACAGTAATTAACAGCTGTCCTCATTTCGTTCTCCTGCAGTTTAATTTCAGATAAATAAACAAAAATAAAATAAAATCGGCTGGTGGAACTCCAGCACTTCTTGTTTGTTTGTCTTCATCGCCGCAGCGACGCTAGCATGGTCTTGCCTTATTTGCTTGTTTGTGGACGTTCGGAGAGCTGGCGCTGATGCTTCTGACAGCGTTCTGTCTGCGTCGCGGTGATTTACCGCAGCTTGTTGAAATGCAGAGGAAACAGCCGAACTCACCCCCGAGGCGGATGGCGCAGTGCTGGCTGCTGACGGAGGTGGCGGTAGATGCGAGCCGTCAGTCTGATTCGTGTCGCAGAAGGCCACTTTACAACATCAGGACCTTTAGAGGGAGCGGTAGAATTGCCGGAGAGGCTGCGGTCGGAATAATGAGCCGTGTTTGTGTTGTCACCGGCTAGCCTCGGTAAAGGGAAGGTCAGCCTGATCCTCCTGGATTACACCAGCACCCGAAAAGCAGAAACATGCGCTTTTAAGTCAGACTGCTTTTAATCTCGGCGAATGAGCAATATTAAATCACCTGCTTCTGTTGTTGGTTTGTTTTAAGGCCAGTTGTTTCAGATAAAATTACGGCGCCTTGTTAGGGTTGGGAAACGAATTGGGGAGCAATTTTGTTTTTCTTCGAAGTTTTGCAAGCAGATACAGAATGTATTTTTTAAATGATAATGATAAAGAATTTTATATGATCACTGTAAATAAGTGTTTGCTTCCAGTAGAGATTACTTGCACAAATTAAATTTGTAAAAAAAAAATGTTAAAAAAAGTAATTTAAAAAAAAAAGAAACAAATTTACAGCCAAACCAAAAACATTAGCACTGGTTTTATGTTGCGTGTTTTCCAGCAACTTACATTGCTTATGTAAGTTTCTTGATTCTCTTAGACGCAGTAGGTGTTTTCGCTGGAGGTTGCTGCAACATGTGCACCATAGATAGTTCATAATTAGATATTTCATCAGCATTGTGGGGACTACAATTCCCTAGTGTCCCTCTTAATCTTTTTTATGCCTACTCAGCAAATTGCCTGCACTGTTCCCATCAGTTTCAGCTTGCACGATCATCAGTCTTCAGATCCTTTGGTCCCCTGGCTTAACTGCTGCCTGCTTCTGCCCTTCCCCTCTACATTCATCTCTTGCTTTGTTGTTTAACTCTCCACCCCCCATCATAAATTATACATGTATGAAGATGCATGTAAAAAATCGAAGTCAAAACATAAGGAATGTTTTTTGTTTGTTTTTTTTTTTACTAATACATTAGGTATACGCACGTATGTATGGATATATATATGGTCTGTGTGTTTCTTTGTTTTTCGTTGTCTCAGCTGTGCCTGTGTTGATGGTATACCCCCCTGAAAATGCGGTGTTTTTTGTGTTTGCTTGGTTAATGTATAAATGAATGAATGCAATGTAATGTTGCTGTTATTTCAACTCAAAGATCCACACATGCAGCCCAATTAATATAATTGCTTGGAGAGAAGTGAATTGTGTGCACGGGGTGTGAGCCTGGAAATAGCACGTATTGTAAATTGGTGTTTTTCCCTGTTCACAGTTCTTGTCATTGAGCTCAAGGCTTACGAAAATCTGGGCTACGATTCATAGCCTTTTGAGGAGTCCCACCCCAAGCACACTGTCCGCACTCTCTCAAGCCCTTTGTCTGAAAAACAACGCATGCTTGTGATCATGGTTCAGATGGAGCTTGTTTGGTAAACGGGAAATAGTTGAAAACCAAACCATACAAGGAACAATTACAGATTGAAAGACATCTGACTTGTCAAATGTTTTATGCTTTTGTTTGAACCTTTTGTATTTCAGTATTTATTTTTTAACATACGAAAAGTGTTCACATTTTAACTAATCTCCTGTTTGAACCCTTCACAATGAAACGGTGTTGCCTTATCTCTACATATAGTTTTGACTTGCTGTGCATTATCCTAAATTTGATAGTTAGTGTTTCAGTGGATGTTTGCTAGTCCATGTTGCCAATGGTTAATTCAGTGTTTTTATTTTTGTGTAAACCATTTCTAATGTCTTAAACCGTTGAATTTTGCCATGAAAATTACTTTCACCTCAACAAATATATGAACTCTAGGCACTGGTGGCCGTTGGTCATTTGAAGAATAGTGAGACCTGTTATGAGTAGAAATGGCTGAAAGTGCCTTTTTATTTAACATATATTCCTTATCAGCCCTTATATTCTCTGTGCCTGTAATTTTGTTGAATGTGAAGTTAAAACTAAAATGCTTTACATGGTTGCTTGCTAATAATTGCGCGATAGCAGTAAATAGAAGTGTAGTTATTAAAATCTTTTCCTTGGATGTTTTTGCTGGTAAGTAGTGTGTGCTTTCAGCCTGATGCTCTTTCTTTGTGTTTTGACCTCGATTCTCAGTTGTTCTTTAGAGTGTTGTGGGCTTTAATTGCCAAAGACAATTAATATATTTCTGTCTAATGATAATTTTTTTTTTTTGGGGTATTAAAATCTGGCCTGCAAGCTCAAAACACCACTGAGCATCAGTGCGCCTGTATCTTTCATTAAAATGGCAATGCAAGGGCCTGCCTGCTTTCTTAGCCTTGATATTAAACGTTATCAGTTAGGTAAGTGAACCAAGACTGTAATAGTATGATGGGATATGGAATGATGCCCCTCCTCTCTCTCTTCCCCCCCCCCCCCCCTCCCTCTTGAAGACGCCGTCACCAACGGTTCCGGGCTGGGGACGGGAGCCATCGTGGGCATCCTCATCGTCGTCTTCGTGCTGCTGCTGGTGGCCGTCGACGTCACCTGCTACTTCCTGAACAAGTGCGGCCTGCTCATGTGCATCGCCGTCAACGTCTGCGGCAAGTCGGGTCCCGGGGCCAAGGGCAAGGACATGGAGGAGGGGAAGGCTGCCTTCACGTGAGTGCCTTCGGGAAAAGGGGGGGGCGGGCGGTTTGATTTGCCCAGTTCATTCCGGGCGGCCTTGTCGCCGGGGGCCGCCCATTTGGCATCGCGTCCGGCTCGGGCGCGGTTTGTCAGGGCCCTGTTTGAGCGGCGGCGGCGGCAGCGGGCAGGGTGGTGCTCATCCCCCGCTGTGCAGGGCGTGAGGCAGCTACAGCACAGCCACTGTGGTACCCTGCATCAGGCCCATAGCCCAGCCAAAGACCTCTGTGCTACAGTAGGCGGTACATGTTAGCAGTGTGTCGTTCATGAACAGTTTGTCCTTTCTGAACGAGTATTTTTAGTGAATGAAAGGAACCGACTCCCCTCCACATAATGATTTGTTCCTTTGTTTGTGTTCTCAGTAAGTTGCCATTGACATTGAACCTGCAGCTGCACGTATTTAAAGATTTTCACCAGTGGGCTCTGTGATAAATAGCCACGACAGCGTTCACAAAAAACGAGAATCAGTGAGCGAGAACGAGAGTCTGAACCAGTCGCTGGATGACTCTTTCTCCTTAGTGAACGAGAGCAGTGAAGGAAACGGTGAACAAATCCGTGAACTTTTAGCGAAATGAGTCAAATGATTTGGGTCCTTGAAAAGAACCGTAATGCCCACCACTAGTATACATGGGCCATGGCAGATTTCACAGCAGAGCTGGTTGGATGACCAGTCTGTCACCTTCATGGTGCCCTCCATCTAACCATTACCACCATTACAGGAAGGACGAGTCCAAGGAGCCGATTGTGGAGGTGAGGACAGAGGAGGAGCGCACCCCAAACCATGAGGGTGGGGGACAGACAGAGCCCAACGAGACCACCCCACTGACGGAGCCTGAGTGAGTACCCCTCCTGTTTCTCCCTCCATCTCTCCTTCTCTCTCCCTCTTTCCCTATCTCTTCTCTCCATCTCCCTCCATCTCCCTCTCTGTTTTCCTGCTAGCTATATTTCTCTCTCCCTTATTTTCTCCTGATCCCTCTTCTTTTATGAATCCCTCCCTCTTTCTTTTGTATATTTTTCTTGCTCTTGCTGGTTTCAGAGGCCACACCCCTCTGACAAGCGCAAAGCCTGCTGGGAAAACAGGGAGAAGGCTCCAGAAGCTCTGTTCTTCGGCAGTGCTCAGCCAAGATGGCACGGCTGCCAGATGCTGAGCCAGGGTGGCGTCTGTAGACACTGAATTGAAGTGACATAAATTCTGAGGGGGAAAAAAAACAAACTGATGGAACTTCAAAGTAATGTGCCGCGACACATTGAGCAGCGACTTTGGCTCCGTGTTTCACAGAGACCCGGCAGCACGCGGCATCACGGCGGCTCTCCTGCGTCAGGAACAGGAGAACGCTGCACGCCTCCTCTAGAACACGAAAATAATGAGCTGCCGTTGTGAACACGTGTCTGACCTCAGAGATGCACTTGCGATGAGCAGATGACAGAGTAAACATTCACCTTCGTTGACGACCTGAGAACTTATTAAACCTGTTTAAATATTGCAAGTCTTTCAATGTGCACATTACTGAAATCCCGAAAATTGAGCTTCAGGGCATTAGGGAATGCTGTGATTGAATCATTTCTGAGATGCCAGGGTATGTTTATTTTAAGTGTTAAGCCCTTAAGTGGTCTTCTGCGCTTTCCATCCAGAATCTTTCAGCAGAGTCTTGGTAGACCACAGAAACGCTCATATATAACTCACTTTAATGTCAGCGCTTTTTTTCCTGCTTGATCTCTCAAAGCCAGTATCTCTTTCCTTTTAGTGTGCTGTGCGCACTTTAAATTTTGGCCTGTTTAACTGTTTTTGAAGTTAATCACTACTACTGTGCTTGAAAATTGCATGTCTCACACACAGTCACTGTTTGTGCCACTGCGTCCTCTCTCTCTCTCTCTCTCCCTCCCTCTCTCTCACTCTCTCTCTCTCACTGGCACTATATTCCTCTCTCTCTCTTCTGCTCCTGTTCTCACAGGCACACGGCTGACACCACTGCCACAGTGGTGGACTTGCTCCCTTCTGTCGTCACTAACTCTGACAATGTCACCGAGTCCTTCTCCACTGCCCAGAACAGCCCCGCCAGTGAAGCCACCACCCTCACCTCCAGCACGGCCGCCCCGGCCTCAGACCCCAAAAGCGCCCCCGCCCTGCAGTCCAGCACCCCCAAAGCGGGCGCCACCTCCCCTCCCGTCACCGCCGCCCCCTCCGAATCCACCCCCACGGTGGCGCCCCTGGTCGACCTGAGCGACAGCCCCGCCCCTGCCCCAGTCCCCGCCCCCACAGCCACCAGTACCAAGGAAGCTGCTAAAGCTCCCAGCAACCCCACCCCGATCGTGCCCGACACCAAGGCCACGCCCGCCCCTGCCCCCGCCCCCGAGCCACCCAAAGCCGAGGCGACCAAGGAGGCGCCGCAGACCAACACGTCGGCCCCGGCCCCGCCCGAGCCCACCAAAGCCCCCAACAGTGCGTCCAAGTCCTCCCAGAACCAGGACTTTCAGATAGACGGAGGACCCTTCCAGAGCTCAGACACTGATCTGGCTAAGGATGTTTTTGAGGCCCTGGGCAAGCAGCCCTCTGAGACCCCCACAGGCTCCACCGCCCAGCCCACACCCGCGTCCGGCCAAGACGAGTATGACTTCCTCTCCGTCTTCTCATCTTCCTGTTTCTGTGGAGTCGCGCATCTCTCTTTAAGTGTCACATGCCAGCACCTCACCCCAGCGCCCTCACGCTGACCCGCTCCCACACCCCTCCACGTTTGGTCTGGTTTTGTCTGTGTTCTCCGCTCCGCTGGCACACGCTTTCTCTCTTTCTCTCTCTCTCTCTCTCTCTCTCTTTCTCCCTCTCTCTCACCATCTCTCTCCATGAATGCCACTGCTTGGGCGCATATCGCCCAGCACGGGGTCCTGTAGCCGCCCGGCTGTCTTTATTTAGCTGCTCACCGCGAGGAAGTGAAGCAGCAGCGGATCTCTCCCGTGATCAAAACAGAGAGGGGAGGGGGACTGTTGGGTTGGGAGGTTCCCCTGCCCTTCTGCTGGCTACCCGGAGAGGCAGGTCAGGCAGGGCCGCTTCTGAAGATCAGACTCCCTCCATCCTACTGGCAGACAGAGGGAGGGGGGGTCTCAGATGTTCTTTTTTTTGTCTCGGGGGTGTTTGTCAGTGCAGGCCAATCAGCAATAGGAGAATATCTGCCACATAACCTCGTCTTCCAAATATTTAGCGAGAAGTTTAAACGACAAAGTACGCCCAAGGACTTTTCCATGTTTTTTTGTCCTATTTGTTTTGTCGTATTTCATTGAGGTGTGGAATTTTTCCTTTTTTTTTACCCGGTTGGAAGATTCACTGACAATGCTGTCCGTTTTAAAGGCACCTTGACAACATCCTAGTCTATTGAGCGGAAAACGCTTGGGGTTTGGTTGCCAAATGGACAAGATTCATTGGCTGCTGTGAGGCTCCGTGTAGCTCTAATTAGCCAGAGATTAGCCGCTGGGCAGAGGTTAAAGGCAGGGTTAAAGCAGATGATGAATTAATCCCATTAAATGAACACCAGCCGAAGTTGTCCCAAATAGTCCTCTGTACAGTCTCAGCATGATGATAACTTCTTTTGAGCTGCAAGTGAAAGCAGGGAGCTCGGAGCAGCTCAGAACGAACTCTTGCAGTTTGGCTTGCGTCGGAGTCCTGTTAACAAACGCGGAAGGAGAGCCCTAAGCTCTCTTAGTCAAAAAGACCTGCTGAAGAATTAGGACATTTATTTACAATGTAATATCACAGACAAATGAACCCCACCAGTGGTCCGGTGTTTCTGTCATACAGCCGTCCTGCTTTGTCTGGTTTCGGTGGAGTCCCTTCGATTTGTGTCATTTACGTGGATATGACTCACACTTGACTAGGGAAGGTCTGCATTGCTGGGGAGCGTGGCCCTTCTCTGAGTAAACAAAGGGGATGAGCATGTTAGCATTATGGATAGATGCAGAATAATGCCGCTGCACATCAGTTTGGCGAGACGGGGTTTTTTGCGAAGAGGAAAATGGATTTCTGTCGGCTGTGACACTGCTCCAGGAGTGATGGCTATTGCAACGGAGAGGTTTCTGCGAAGCGGCTGATGAATAATTTACATTCTCCGCTATTGTGGTTTTTCAGCTGCCAAAAAGATGTCATTATGCAGCTTAAAAAAAATGATATGGCTTAATTTAATGTCTCACTTTAGGTGTCACGAATGCAGAAATAGCAATAAAAGGGGCCAGATTAACTGCTACATTTGTCTTTAGAATCTGACCAGATTTGACATGAGGAGATTGTATCTGCGGCTTAATGCCTGCCACTTGAAACAGTTCTGACAAAGGACATTTACAGTCCCGATGGTCTTCTGGACAGTCCGTCAGAAATGCGTCCACGTGCCACTTCCTCTTTGAAGTTCAGCCCAAACTTCTCCTTTCCTGAACAACTCAGGATTATCTGCAGTATGCGGGGTATATATTTGCCGTGCTGTTGCATATTACGCAGTCATCGTCAGGGCTCCAGACTCACTTTTTACATTGGTGGCATTGGCACCAGTAACTTTTTCAGTTACTGGCATCGGCACAAAACTTGGTCGCAAAATTTGCCGTGGCTCAGCACAAAAGTGTGTTTAACTTTGCACTTTTTACCTTGCCATCACATTTGATATCTAGTCACATGCGAATACCTGTTAAATACAGGAATGCCTTAAAGCTGATCGTCTGACTGGAGACCCAGGTGGAGCAGGCACCCTAGGCCCAACATCGGTAGATTTCATCCTGAAAAAGAGTCTATTGTTAGCTCCGTTTCAGGTAGCTTTAGCCACTGGCAGTGATGGTATCATCCGTCATGATTAACCCTCAGCGCCCCATGTGCCCTGTCTGGTCTAGTGATGGGCATTCTGGCATTCTGAGTCAGATCATTTGGCTCAGCTCGCCAAAAAAGAGCCGGTTCTTTCCGCCCCCAGACAGCTCTCTGTTCAGTACGTCCAGTTTTTCTAAATCAGCCAAAGTTAGCAATAGTTTAACCTATGATTGGTTTTTCTGCGCATAGAATTTAAATAGCTCAATGGAATCGTACAGTACATTCCATTTATGAAAGTAATATTATTTTGCAGTTCTTTTGTTATGAAAACTATTTAAATAAATGAAAAAGCAGAAAGACGCTATTACACATACACAGTGATAGTAGGGAATTTTATGTATTTAGATAAATTGCACAATAGATACTGTGCATAGATTGAGCCATTCAAAACAAATCACACTCATAAAAATAGAACATAATATTGCAGCATAACTAAGAAAAATAAAGCGCAATGGCCAAAACTGGTGCAGTCAACTCAGGAATAAACAAAATAAATTATTATTACTACTGTTATTTTTTCAGTGTTTTTTTATTTTTTGGCCTATTTATCTTTGTGCATCATTGTTGACTTAGTGTGGATTCTCTTGATTACAGATGGAACTCATTACGGCTATTAAAGGAGTACCATGGTGGTTGAACGTGACACTTCCCAGTTGTCTTCAGGCAACAACAAAACAAATGTGCATAATTTTTTTATTCTTCAGTCATTTCAATGTACTTAAACGTATTTTTCTAGCCTAAATTTCCCACTATAAAATTCACACCGAACCGTTGGGCGTGGTATGAACTGTCATTAGCTATGATTGACAGACCGTTCCCGTTACCATAGCTACCCCCATGATACGCGCTCTCTTTGGGAGACTGAATTTTCACAAGCTAGCTAGCTTAGTAGTATATCAAGTATCGATAGATAGCTAAGGTAAGGACGTTGACTTGTATACAGTTACAATTTTTGCTATCTAGCTAGCCAAGTTAAGATAAAAGCACAACTATAACGTCCTCATAAAAGCGAACTAGCAAGCTAACGTTATCGATAACATTGCCTTATGAAAGCAAACCTCCTAGCTAGCTAACGTTAGCTAGCTAGCTAAATGAATATAACCAGAAATAATCTAAAGGAACTCTAATTTAAGTGAACCTAACGTTAGTCAAATATTTGCATTGTCTGAACAGCAGGACGGTGTGTCCTGTCAGATTTCTTTACGGGGCGTGGAAATAGGAGTGGTTACTGTATTCGTGACGTAGAAAAATGACAACTTTCTCAACCGGTTGAAAATGGGACGATGAATTTAAAACGCATATTTCTCCAAAAATACAGAACGGACATATTTAATACTTTGCCCATTGTGTTTCTTCAATGCCTTTTGTGCAAATAGCACATAAAACAGAGAAAGTGTGAAAATCACCATGGTACTCCTTTAAATATTTCCACAATATATTGTACAGATAAATATATTGCGATTTAACCCATGATATACAGTGATAGGCTGTATTGTTGCAGCCCAGTTAAATACTTTTTCAGCACATCACGCATTGACTGATTCATTCATTTATTCATCCGTTGGGAAACTCTTTTTGCATCGTAGTCGGCAAAGGAGAACACAACATGGCGCTTCGATGCTGTTCTCACGACCGCGTGCATCATCACAACGAACGGCGATGCGGTCGGACCCTCACAGCCTGACACAGAGGGTCAAACTGCTCCCACATTCTTTTTAATCTGGCATAGTCTAATCATCATGTTCATTTTAACAGCAGTTAATTACACTACCGTGATTACCAAAGTCAGACGTCATAGGATCGTTTACTATTTACAAAAAAAAAAAAAGGATGTGCGAGATATGGTTCTTAAGATGTGCGAGTAGGCTGCTAGCGTTCACCTCAAAGAGCCGACGTCTTCTCCAGTTTTCGCATGGAGAAAGTTGTCTGTGTGCATTACTACAAAGACGTTAGAGGAGAGAGAGCAGACTCGCTCGCGCACACAACAGAGACATAAATCAACTGCTGATCAGGCAAGCTAGATCCCAGTTGCACTGGTACGATCAATGAAAATGATTAGTCGCACTAGGCACATTTTTACTCCCAAATGTGAGTAAAACGGTCACACTGGAGCCCTGGAAAACTCCTGTGTTGGGTAAACGCTGCAGCGACGTAACCCGTTTATTGTTGAATGGGGCTATGCTGAACATTGGCTTGAAAAACCAAATGTTTTAGCAAAAGCAGAAATGAATAACTGAGCGGTACAGTACGTCCTTTCAAAAGCACAACTCCATTGCTTCTGCTGAACTTTTCAAATGACGCCCCATTTGTCAGAGCCTTGAAGGTTCATTTGGATGCCAGATGCAGACGTAATTCAGAAAACAGAGCTGAAAGCAGCAACCAAAAGGCTTCCACAGGAGGGGAAATGAGATTCTCTGAATCTGTTTAGCAGCAACCTTGGTCTTTCTTTGTGCAGAGCGCGAGGCAGCTCTTTCTCCGCTCAGTTCTGTCGCGTGACACCCTCTCCCTCCCTCCAAGTCAGGCGGCTCGCCCACTCGACAGGGCCGGTCACTTTGAGCCTCCAGCCAATGACTTTAATCATCGCCTGGCAAAAAGGGCGGGGTTCTGCCCTGCCCTCCTTCACCCGCCAGTCTTCATTTCACCCGGCGGTACCGGGGCGTCTCGTCTCAGGCGCTTCTCATGAATACATTACCGTTTCCCCAAGGTGACGGCCGTCCCAGATACCGCTCGTAGCGTTATTCGCAGCCTACCTCGAGCTGCGTCCCCGTGCGTTCCGCCGAGCGGCCATTTTGCCTCCCTTCCCCCGGTAGCCAGCAGAAGGCCTTCTTCACGCTCGTCATCGCCCCGGGTCCAGCGGAGATTTACCGGTCTCGGACTGCGGGGCCTTCAAGCGCCATTTGGCGGTCTCACGGCCGTCTTAATTGGTGGGTTAAGTGTTGCTTCGCGCCGAGCGGGCATCATGGGAGTTCTGCGCCGGTTGGCTGAGGCGTCTCGATCGGCACGGGTCAGCGGGCAGGGTAACCCATCATCCGCGGTGGCTCACCGAAAAGCCCACAGCACCTCGACACTCACGAGCGATGGCGGCGTTCGCCTCCCCTCACCGGTCTGTTTTCCTCTCAGCCTAGCCCAGGATATTTACTGGGAAAGTGTCTTGGTGATGCTGGCTGCTTATGATGACATCAATGGATGGAGACAGTGAGGAGTAATGATTGGAAGCTTAGGTTAAATCATGGTCTAGCCCTTTTCTCTCTAGTGTTACTAGTGATAGTAGATAGTAGTCCAGTCTGTTTAGCCTTTTCAGGGGTCAGACAGGGGATTTCTGGTTAACCTAATCAGGGATCAGTCAGGGGATTTCTGGTTAGCTCTATCAGGGTTAACCGGGGGAGCTCAGGACAGCTCCTCACTTGATGAATCTGGTCAGGAATGTATCAGAGGCTGCCTGAGTAAATCCTATCAGGAACCAGCATAGGGATCGACCCTGACTCACTCGCCTGGCAAGGGAAAGTTCAGGGATCCGTGAGCACTTTGTCATTACTGCAGTCTGAAGTAGGACTGGCTCCTCTCCTCTCCTCTCCTCTGCGTCCTTTCATCCTGAGCCAGAGCCAGCTGCTGCTGCTTCTCTGCCCTGCTCTGCCAGCGCCCTGCCCCCCCCAGAGTTTCTCTCCATCTGTGTCCCATCCCAGGGACCCACCACCTGCCACAGACAAGAGAGGTTTTTATACAAACACGGCACGCCGCCGCACCTCCACCCCTGCACCTGTTTCTGAACGTCTTTGAGATACCTAAAGCACCATACTAACCAGTGGCGGCTGGCTTTCACCGGGAAACACGGTAGCGGCCGCCGCTCACCGATTCGTCGACCGACTGATTTACTCGCTCGCTCAAACGCTCATTCGCTCGCGGCTCCCACAGTAACAGCATTTCACCTCTAGAGGGCGAGGTCACTCCAGAAAATCTGCTGTATTGCTTGGATTGCTCTTTATTTTTAAACTCCATTTACCACCTTCCTGCTACAGCGTTTGTTTTGTGCCCCCTATCTATGCTGATTGTACTGCCCTTTGTTTCTCTCACACAGAGTCCTAAGGTGCCGCTAGCTTGACGAGAAAGGCCTGATTGATCTGGTTTTTCTCAGAACGCTGGAATTATTTTCGTTCGCGCGGTACCATTTACTTGGATTTGACACAATTTACTGCTGAAAGGCTACATTACCGCGGAGCACTGCCTTTTTCGGGGGAAAAAAGGGAAAAGGAGTAAGCGTCTTTCCAGCTCGAACAGACGCCGGACGGCTCTGCTTTATGTCAGTTTAGCGCGTGACACTTTTTCAGCAGAAGCTAATGGATTTCTGTGTTGGCTGAGAAACAGCTCAAGGGAAGGTGTGGTTTATGTGACTGAAGTATGTGGGGATTCAGTCTGGTGAGGATGAGGAAATCTCAGTCTGGTGAGGATGAGGAAATATGACTCTGACATATGGAGTCGTCCTCCGGTTCTCCGCGGCTCCAGCGGCCCCATATTCTAATATCTGTTGCCTTCGACTGGCACCGAGGCGTGAGCGGAAAGCAGAAGTCGCTCTGCGAGGTCTGCGGCTCGCCCCTGGGGCGGCTGTTCGGCGCGGTGCGGCCCCAGCGGCCTGCTGCTCCCCGCGCGGCTGGCTGCTCACTTTGCGCTGACAGGTGGAGCCGTTAGCGCATTAGCCTCCGTTTAGCGTTGTTGCGCAGATGAATGGCGACCGCTAACGCGATCACTCAGCAAACGCGCCGTCGCACGGTCACAAGATGCAATAAAGCGGAGGGGGAAGAGGGAATAGAGAGGACGAGAGCAGTCTGATTGCGCCGTGGGGCAGTGGAAGCGGTGTGCCGGGTGAAGCACAGCGCCCCCTGTCTGCTTAGTTCACACTGAGAAGAGAAGGCTTGTCTGCCCATTGGATAAGATTCCTAAAATTTCTTATTCCTTAAAAAAAACTGATAGTTAAAAGGAAAAAAAATACTTAAGGACAGAATACGTTCATTACTTCCTACCTGCTCATTACAAATCATGCTGTCCGTTTTTACAAATTGGTGATTCAGTAGTTTATGCCTTGTACATTAAAACCACCTCCAAAAAAATAACTGCTCACTTTTTATTCATTACCAAATTATCATATATATGTGATAATTTATGGTACATAACGTTTGGGACAAAGCCATGGTTTTTCTTGATTTGGCTCTGTACTTAAAGTGCAGATTCTCAGCTTTTATTAAAAGCTATTTAAATACATTTTGGTTTCAGCATGTAGAAATAACAGCGGCTTTTTCATTTCAAGGTGCCAAATGGCTTCACGGGTGTTTCTGATTAGTCAGGTGTGTTTAATTGCTTCTTTTGTACAAGTATAAGAGAGCATTCAGTTTCTAGTCTCGATTCTAGGCTTTCAAATTGCCTTTGGAGTCTGTTATTGGTGTTTGTCAGCATAAGGACCAGAGTTGTGCC
The DNA here is from genome assembly GCF_018555375.3 of Anguilla rostrata. Taxonomy (NCBI): domain Eukaryota; kingdom Metazoa; phylum Chordata; class Actinopteri; order Anguilliformes; family Anguillidae; genus Anguilla; species Anguilla rostrata. The sequence goes on along the minus strand of NC_057941.1, from coordinate 20,947,300 downwards.
AATGAAAGTCACGGAAGCCTTTGTGAGGCTGAGAAATATGAAAAAAAAACAGTCAGAGTCAATGGCCAGACCTTACACAGTAAAGTGTACAGTGTCAATTCAACTATAACATTGTTAATTCAGCTCTAACAGATGACATCTGGACCAGAGTGGGACCAAATGTTATCTGTTAGAGTTGAATTAACAGGGGACCTTTTACCGTGTAGGCTTACTAAAATCAACTGTTCAGAACATCATTAAGCAGAGAGCACTGGTGAGCTCAGTAATCGCAAAGGGCCAGGTAGGCCAAGGAAGACCTCTACAGTTGATGACCAAAGAATTCCTACACACAGAGGGCAGCTTTGCACTGTCCACTCCTTACCTGGTGACCAGGAATTGGCATTCTCCGTGAAGCTCGCAGAGCTAGTGGTTACCCGAGGTATTGCTGTTTAGTAAGCCTTTGGTGCCAATAAGCTCATTTCTGTCTCGAGTTCTTGTATTCTTGTATATCTCGATGGTCCTTACCCTGCATTCCAAGTCCCACAGCCCTCATGTCTTCGAGGTGACTGACAGAACCACGGCACCCGTGTTACAGGTGGGGGAAAGCAGACCGAGCAGCCATCACGTAGTCGCTCTGGGCGGTTTGCGAGTAGCGCCACGCGTTGTCTTCACAGACCGCGCACGCCTCTTCTGACTCCGCTTCTCCGGTTCCCCTTCCATGCTCATGTCATTTTACTCAAGTCTTGGGTGGCGTGTGTCCTCCAGCATGCTTCTGTGGTGTAACACTCATGTTCCTACATTTTCGTCTTCTCGCCTGTCTCAAGTTTCACAGTCCCTTTTCCCACTTGATGTTTTTTGTTTATAAAAAAATAATAGAAAAAAAAAAAACATCTGTTCTGTTTTCACTTATTTGAAGTTAAACTGGATGTGCTCTGTGTGAAGTGTTTTTGTCTCTTGCAAAGGAGAAAGCGCTCAGATCTCAAAAGACTAGTTCACCAGAGAGAAGGAACTGGCGATGGATTCACTGAAAGAGCCCTCCTGTGCGTTTTTCTCCCGAACAGGAAGAACGCCGTGGACGGCAAGAGCAAACCGGAGGAGGCCGAGGCCAAGAAGCCGGCGGCGGAGGTGAAGACGGTGCCCAACGAAGCCGCCCAGACAAACGGCAACGAGAGCAAAGCGTGATCCTGCGGGCGCGGAGGCAACGGCAGCCAGTCTCACACCGACCCGCAGAGCGTCACACCGCAACACCCAAACCAACGGGGGAAAAAATCTCACCTTCACTAAAAGTTTCCTTCTTCAGTGTCTTTTTTTTTGTGGGGGGGTGGGGGGGGGAGTTTTCAGATCAGGAAATAAGTCTAGATTTGTAGATGAAAAACGATCTTATGCACAGTCTTTTTATCATTTGTTTTCAACATTCGAGGGGGAAAAAAAGATGCTTACTTTTTTTTTTTTTTTTTTTTAATATGTTTTTGTTTTCTGAAGTGGTTGGAGGGAACCAAAAGCGAGCTTTCATCAGCGCTGTCCATGGGAGTCCTCAGTTAAGCAAAATCTTGAGTTATGAAACGATAAAGCGATAATTAAGAAAACCAATATCAGTTTGAGTAGAAAAACCATGGAGAATTTAGCTTTATTCAAGAACAATGCCTTTATGTTGTGCACACACGGTTTGTGACATTACTCAACCCACATTATTCCCGATTATGTTGTTTATTATAATGCAGTATTGTCATTTTCTTGTTACTGCTAATAGGGTCTGGGTACGTTTTAATGTTTTCTTGTTAAAAGATTATGTGCAAAAATAACTGCCTTTTATGTTATCTATTTTTTTATTTGTTTTGATTTTGATGGCTAGCTATAGCGTAGAGCGTTAGCATGCTTGCTTTGCAAAAGGATTTTTCCACGTTTTGTTTTGTTTGCTTTTTTGTTTTTTGTTTTTTTTTCAGATTTTTACACTGTTTTACCATTATTTCCATTTTATGAACACAGCGTGCTTGTATGTAAAACATCACAACGACAACAAAAAAAATGAAGAGAACAGAAAGAATTTGTCCAATACAATGAAAGGAAGTCAAGGTTGACAGTTAGGGGTGCAAACAGCTTAAAGCCACTTTGAAAAATTCATATTATTTTATTTTCACTTTGACAAAAAAAGAACACCACACGCCTTTCCATTCTGTCTTTGTCACTCTCCAATTCATTCTGCTTTAACCTACTCCTCAAAAATGCACTTGAAGTGGAGGGTCTGGTTAACAATGAGAATTTGACCTTTGACACCCCCCCCCCCCCCCACAACAGTAAATATAATGGAAGGAGCTCTGGGCAACAGGTCCATTGGTTGACAGATGAAGGTGGACAACTGCCGTAGCTCTGCCCACAACTCCACTGCAGCCAATCACATTACGGCTTACTCAGAATGATGTCATCAAAGATCAGGCTTTAAAGGTTACAATGGCTGGGAAATACAAAATGACCCCTCTTTATGTACAATGTGTTGACATTTTCCCACATTGTTTTAAACCATTATGAATGTTGCATTCATCAGTCATTTTATAGCAATTTTATCCCATCTCAAAAGACAGATTTAAAAAGAAGAGTTTGAAGATTTCTATGTTTTGATGATTAGTCTCTTTTTATGCATACAGACAAAAATGATGCCTGGAAGAATACATTATTTAAGCCATAGTGCTCTGATGTGAATTTGGGAATTCAAAACTATTCAATCAGATCTTTTTGTACAGTGTGTTTCTCATTCTTTAGACAGCAAGCTTGTGCACTGTGAATGCGTGAATATCCTCATGTGAATAAAATGTGTTCTTTGTCATAGAATTAAAAAAAAATCATAGTTTGGTTGTGAAAGGTTTAGCAAATAGTTCAGACAAAAATGTTCAATGGAAAACAACCACTGCATCAAACAGACAAAAAAAATCACCACCATAGGGGAACGGTGCCTTCAGAGAAAAAAAAGAAGAAAAAAAAAAAAAAGAAGTTCCTGTTCTGGCATGCGTTCCATGTTTTTCAGTGTCTGCCTGTACCACAGAGAGGAAGTGCTGGCAAGGGGGTGATCTGTGACCTAGCGCCCTGAGGGACCTGGGGTTGGCCCACAGCCCTGGGAAGACCAAGACCGACCGAGGGGCCGGTCGCCAGTGTGTGAGTTCAAACTGTGAAAAAAAAAAACCATAAAAAAAGATACAAATTCTAATTACTGGTCTTTTCATATTGATCAATGTTTTTTCTCAATATACGAGGCTCTGGGGATGAAAATGGAGGTTTTAGACAGCTGTCCACGACCAGTACGGTTCGGTATGGCGAGTTGGGGTTGGGGTGGGAGGAGGGAGGAACACAGGCGCTGATTGATTGTATCTCACACCTTCTCTCGTTAGCAGTTTAGCTAAGGGGCCAGGAGTACTTAACCGCTTCATTTCTAGTTCTAAGCTCTCAAAAGACTGAAGGAACAAACTCAGACACGCACCGGGAAAGTCAAACCGCAAATGCTCTGTGTTTCATCAAAACCCTGGCAGTGCAACCTCCCAACTACTGAAACTGCCCAAATTGTATAACATCTAGATGAGAGGACACAAATGATGCTTTTTGTTGTTGTTATTATTATTATTATTATTTGAATGAGCATGCAAATGTACTCATAACAGAATCCTGGAATTGGTTCATTCAGTTGGTGTAGAGGTGCGGATTTATTTGTTGTCCTTGAAAACTGTCTTGGAGAAAGGTTTGTTGTACATTGATCTTTTAAATGTCCTGTATACTTGTCTCAATTTTTTTTTTTTAATTTTCACGATATACATCAAGTGCATTTAATCAGCAAGGGTACATAATAAACTAAGAAATGGGGAAGCAGGACACTTGTTGCTGAAATGATCGCAAACCATTCCTAGTGATGTAAAGAATTAACACTGACGACTGTGTTTTTCTTGTCCTTAAAAAAAATATTTGAAAAAAAAAAAAAACTGGAGATTGCTGTGGCTTTTGATTCTTGTTTCAACTGCCATTTAACGTGGGACCAAGTTCTTTGTGAGTTTACATTGAAACCTGTGTATCGTGCCATGAATATGATTTGTATGGAGGAAGTCAGTCATGTCACATGTTTTAGAAAGGTGAAACCATTTCTGATTGTAAGCCAAAAAAAGTTAAAAATAAAATAAGAGTTCCTGTTAAGAAATTGTTGTTAAGAAATGTTTTTTTTTTTTCCGTATGGGAGGAGGGGCCTTGTCCCTCTTAAAAAAAGGCGTGTCACATTCCCCAGAGACCTCCATTGTCCTTCCTATCCCAGCATTCCCTTCATTTGGGGCCTTCTCTCTTGTATACAGATTTTTACTAAGTGAAACATTGGTACCACCTCCCTTTCCACTGTCACTGGTGTAAATACTGAGTACTAACTGAAGACATTTTGACTTTGCATTCTGTCAGAAATACTTGTGTTCAATAAAAGTAAAAAAAAAAAAAAAAGAACTGTCTGTTTCCTTATTACAAATCATTATACACTATAATGAATTATAAAATTGTGCCTTCTGTTAAATATGGACCAAATTCCCATTATAATTAAATATTTTTATATCACACTATAAATTGCGTTCATTGAAATTAAATGTAAATTGTGCCGTTATTTAAAAAAAATATACACACCAATTATTTATTTAATTCACAAAAAATACGCATTTTGTGAACATTTATTTATTTGTTCATTTTTGAACTTATGGAAAAGCATTTTGAAGTTTTTGTCGTAAGAGCTTTTGCATTTTGGCCATTTAGCCATGGCTGACCACAGGATGGCCTTGTTACAGTTTGCTAAGTACCTAAAAGAGCCTGCGGAGTTCTAGAAGGTTTTGCAGAAAGATGAGACCAAGATGCACTTGCACCAAAGTGATGCAATAGCCAAGTTCAGATGTCAAACGATACTATCCAAAGCATTTCCCGTCATCTGTCACTTGTCTTCAGTGATGAGGCAACTGCTGATAGCAGCCGCAGAATGAATTTTAAAGTGTACAAAAGCATCTTATCTGCTCAAGTTCAACAAAATGCCTCCAAAATCGTCCAACAGCGACAAAAGGAGTTCTTCAAAGTCATTAACTGGAAGATTCTTGACTGGCTTAGTCATTCACCTGGTCTGAATCCAACTGAACATGTGTTTCATTTACTGAAGAGTTAAACGTAAAGCAACTAGCCCCCGAAACAAGCAGGAGCTGAAGATGGCTACAGCCTGCCAGAGCATCACCAGAGAAGATACTCAGCACCTTGATGTCTTTGGGTCACAGACTTCAAGCAGTCATTGCATGCAACGGATAGGCAACAAAGTACTAAACATGACTACTTTCATTTACATAACATTAACCCTTATGTTCTATTTGGGCCAAAATGATCTTTTAAAAAATTTTTGCTATTAAACTGAATTTTTCCAACAGGAAACTTTATGAACTTGGCTCATTTTCTCTAATAAGCACAAGAAAGAACAAATTTGCATTTGGTACATATCCTACACCCCCCTCCTATATATGTTTTACAGAGGTCATGTACAGGTCATTCTGACCCGGGAGTAACAAGGTGAAATAAAAGCAGTAAAAAGGTGAAATATCAGTTGAAACTGAATGGTTTTGTAAATATGAAACAAAAATGTGATTTAACTCCCTGTCACATTGCCTCCATCTCTTATTTGCACTCGCACATAGGCACACACACCTGCCATCAGTAGAGTACCCCAGCGTGTGAAGGGGTTTCTTGTGTCTGTTTCCACTGCTCCCCAAAACGCAGCTCTGTTCGAGGTTGGTCATTTCAGGAATCATTTTCTGAATTGAGTCAGGCTTCAGCAGCTCAAGGGCACAGGCATGCCCACACGCTCATGCACACATACACGCTGGCAATATTGTCCCTTTGCCAAATTAACTCTCAGAGGCCTCCTGACCTTTTTTTCTTTTTGTAGGACATACCCACCATCTTTTATCCTCTGTGGCAGTTGTTCTCAACCTTAGTCCTGGGAGCCCTTTGTGTATGCTGGTTTTCGTTCCAACCACAATTGCAACCCTAGAATTTTAACGAGCTGTTAATTTTTTGTAAATAGGTGCTTTTCACATTGGGTTGTTTAATGATGGGTTGTTTAATCTTTTAAGCCACATTGTCTCAGAAATAGCAATGCGTGACATTAAAAATAGAAGTCCCACATTGTGCTATATTGCAAACGATTACATAACAATGTTTTTTTTTTTTTTTTTTTTTTCCAAAGCGACTTTTTAACTAGTCAAATTGAAGACTGAGGCGAATCAACAGGCTGCTGTGTGGACACCTGGCCACTAAAACTGACTATTTGGTAGATAATGAAGAACTCATAGATAAAGAAAATGCTAAATTTGTATTGTATTAAATAAATTTAAGGGTAAAATTATGAAAGAACTTGTTCAGCGCCCTAATTAGGGGCCTATTAATTCACCTTCGTCTTTAATTTGATTGGGTAAAAAATTGAGTTGCTTTTTATGTAATTGTCTGCAATATAGCACAACAAGCGCAATGGGGATATTATTCTTCGTGGCATGCATAGCAATTTCTGACAAAATGTGGCTTCAGAGGGTAAATAATCCCTCTAAACAGAAAGAGCATCTAATTAAGAAAAATTAACAGCTTGTTAAAATTCTGGAATTGCAATTGTGGCTGGGACGAAAACCAGCGTACACAGGAGGGCCCCGGGACCGAGGCTGAGAACAACTGCTCTACAGCACGAGGCACTGCACAATATCATCCGAAAACATTCTGTTCATTCACGTAGTGGGGGCGGGGCAAAACACAGTTGCGTATCAGTTTGTGTCGCAGTCATTCTACCCTTAGTGTGCGAAACTGCAATATTGTTTAAGAACATTCTGTTTTCCCACACCGTACCACTCACAGCTGTACATACTGGGGGAGGGGGGAAATAAATACCTCTGAATCAGTGCGGGTACCTTCCAAAATCATCTGCATGCAGTCAGGGAAGTCAATGTGAGTAAAAGATTCAGTGTTCAGAAGGCTCTGGGCCTAATTTTGCAGGACTCAGACTCAGATAGTGAGTTGGAGGAGGAGGAGGAGGAGGAGTTCGAGCAAGAGGGCAATGTGGAACTCATTTATGATAATGAGAGTGAATTTGAGGACAAGGACTCTGATCTCCAGCCAGCAGTAGCAGTAGCAGTAGCAGTCTCCCAGGCAGCAGTGAAAAGGGCATATATTTCCAGGAACGGCCAGGTTGAGCGGCCCTCAACCCCAATGAGAATGCCACCATGTTCACCTGCCAGTACGATAAGGACAGTCCCAGGGCCCACATGTATAGCGATGTCACATATCAGTGACATCATGCCAGGCTTCAAGCTCCAGATTACTGGCATGATAAACAAAAATTTTATGAAAATGGCCAATCAGCTGTGTTTTTGGCAGACCTGGGTCAAATACGTATTTGTTTTGGATTCAAATAGTTTTCTGTGCTCTATTGATCTTGCCTGGCGTAATTGAGCCTGCCAATATGCCCAGAAGGCAGGGTTTGCACTTTTTGAGAGTATTTCCTTGGTTCCAATGCACCAGACAAGATCAGTAAAGCATAGAAAAGTATTTGAATCCAAAACAAAGATGTATTTGACCCAGGTCTGGTTTTTGGGGAGCAGAGTAAAGACACTGACCAGACACATTTACAGTACGTGCTCATTTTGGGATCCTCATTCTGGCACGGATCTACAGATCAAAAGTAGAGTCAAGAAAAAGTCTGTGGGATTCTGAGACAGAAAGAGCCATTTCTGATGCATGGAGAGCTTGTTTAGTATTAATTTCTCACAATTAACACCAGGGGTGGGCAACTCCGGTCCTGGGGGGCTGGTGTGTATGCAGGTTTTTGTTTCCATCAATTGCCCAGGCTAAAAGAGCTAATTGGCTACATACACCCACGCTGGTACACTCGTTGATTAGATCACAGTAAAACATTTCATATAAGAACTGCAAGAACAGTTTGCAGATGTCATTCATGTGCTTATCAAGAAAAATAACTAAAAAGTAAGATGTTGTAAATGATAGTGCTAATTAAGTAATTTGAGCCAGAAGTTGGCCTGAAAAGCAGAAACAGATATGGCCTTCGTTGCCCACGTCTGGTCAACACGCTGGATATACAGTAATAGCTCTCTGCCTTCCTCATTGTGGACATTTCACCAAAAGCGAATGGCACTTTCATAGCTATATGAAATATGTATGGTTCATCAGAGGTGAATAACAACTATAAATATTGTTTATATTGCTAATAATTGAGATACATTGGGTATTTCAAAATAAATTTTACAATTGTATTGTTATAAAAGCAAAATAAATGGCCCATGTCAATATGACCCATTGCACAGTATATCCATTGCTAATTGGTGAGCAGAACAGGAGGGTTAATATGTCCCAAACATTATGGTGCCCTGAAATGGGGGGTTATGTACAAAATGTGCTGTAATTTCCATGAAGTGACACCCAAGTGTAAAGGGTTAAATATCTCAGCATTAATGGTTAGCCTTTTTAAAGTATGGATTATTCCAAGGTGGCCAGCCCAGTTTCTCCATCGAGGCTGTTACTGGCCTAGATTCAATCAACAATTATCCTTAACTTTAATTTAAATCCACGTGTAATTTTTCCCCCGGGTAAATAGTTGTTTTAATGATTTACTAAACTTCCCAAGCTGTGTTGAGAAAAGAAAAAGTAAAACTTTGTGATGAAATGGAGGCCTATGTGAACCATTCGAGTCTATTCAGCGTCTTTATAACCCATAAAATTTCACAACACATACATTTCTTCTGACGTTTTTCCTTAATCCCAAAGTTTTAACTCACCATCTATTCTCATATGGCATATTAAACTGGGCCTAATGTTGATCGAAAGGAATGCACACCTGCATTGCACAGGTGCTGGCTGCTGGAGCACATATTGGAAAAAGAGAGACTGCTGCACTCTCAAGCTGCGATGCACAGAATATCTTCATTGTTTAAAATCAAATCAACGTTGTGGCAAACGGATGCCTTCGTCAGGGTATCCACCAGAATCAATTGAAACACATTTTTAAGCTGTTCAAGCAGGTGCGTGCAATCATTTGATGTGGGAGGGTCCCACTACCAGATAGGTGTATGGTTAGACGACATCATCAGTGGGCTATAAAGAACAAAAAACACAGGGACAAAATAATTTGAGCACACATTGGAAAAAGTTCTGAAAATAGAAAACAACAAATCTAAATCTATGTTCAGACCATGTGGAGCCAAGGTCCTAAGTCTATGGACCCATATAGCCTCACATCTTAGAAGGGTATCATCCCCCTTCCCCTCATCTTTCTAATTAGGATACTTTATCAAAGCAGGCCTTCCTTCAGTATATCGATATTGACAAAGAGAGCAGCAACCGGATACGTTTTTACACCTGATCACACCGCGGTGTTCTTCAATACGTACCTTTAGGTCTCGCACAGTCTTAGTCGACATAGACTCTGCCACATGGCATGCTATAAGGTATATCACCCTCCAAGAAGAATCCCTTTCATGGGGATTTTTTTCCCCGAGTGTGGATGTTTATAATACTTGTATTTGGAGGGCTGCTGCATTGAGCCCACAAGTTGCATTTATAATTACCTTTGGGGAAAGGTAGGAGCTTACATTAATATTAAAAAAGGCACCATAATGGTTGGGAGAAGTGGCTTCACGGGGGTTTATGATTAGTCAGGTGCATTCAATCGCTTCCTGAGAGTAGGTATAAGAGCACTTGATTCTACGCTTTTGATTGCCTTTGCAGTCTATTAGGACTTCTTACAAGGAAGACGGTTACAGTTGATGACCGAAGAATTTTCACCATAATGAATAAAAACCCTGTCCGACAGATCAGAAGCACTCTGTCGGAGGCAAATGGGGATGTGTCAGTGACTGCTGTCCACAGACGACTTCACAAGCAAAGCTCAAGAGCTACACTGCAAACAACTGGTCAGCCACTAGAGCAGGATGACCAGGTTACAGTTTGCTAAGAAGTACCTAAATGAGCCAGCAGAGTTCTGGAAGAAAAGTCTTGTGAATGAGACAAGGTTTTCCATTTTTATGTCTAAAAAGTGCCGTAATTTCTACATGGTGAAACCAAAATGTATAAAAATCCCCTTTACAGGCATACTATGTGGGATTTATAGCCTTGCTGTGGTCTGTGTTTACACTCAAAGAAGTCTTCTCAACCCTACACTCTCAACTCAGTTTTTACAATTTATATCTGATTTTATGATGTTTTTATTTTTACATCTCAATTCTTTCAATAGATGTTGCTATCGAGGAAAAGCAATCCAAGGTTGACTCTGGTTTTTTTGAACGAGACCTGTCAGCTCATCATTTTGCCAGGCTGTACTACTGCTTCTTCATCTCCGCCATTGCAGGAGCTAGCTAGAAACAAATGCTCTGCTGAAGCTACACTTTAACCACATGTGAAGTATTTGATTACAAATCTAAAATTATGGAGTGTAGAGCCAAATCAAGAAAAAAATCTGTTTTTGTCCCAAATGTGGAGGCCACTGTACAATCAAGATCTCCATTAAAGGGTATGAATAGAAGACAAGCTGACATTCTGCATTGTTACCAGCTTTTGCTTTATTGGCTTAATTAGAATTGTTTTTGTTTTGGCTAAGATGCTGTCATCTTAACAAAATACACACTTTTCACATCAGACTAACAAGATGGATTATTTTCTGAGCACAAATAATTATGTCTGTGTTTCAAAAGTGACTTGTTGCAAAAAGCCAGTCAGCTGTCATTTTGCCAGTGAAACATTATTGTTTTTCTCTTGCTGGCAAACACATAATGCCAAACTGGCTTCGGATTTTGGAAACCTGCTAATTTTGTTACGAGTACAAATAACAATGAAGTGGTGTTAGGAGAAACGTTGCTACGGATTCTACACACTTTTTTTTAACCTTTATGTCCATTTTTCTCTTCCCTTCAGTTTACCGTGTCATTTTCTTTACCGTCGTTTCCCATTGCTGCAAAGTCAGTATTATGTAATGTGATGTCCTTGTGCACCACCTCTGACAGCAGACGTGGCCGAGGAGCTATGACATACAGAACTGTAAAATACATCAGACATGCGAACATGTATAATGAAATAATGTTACAGTGTGTTGACTTCTTATCGATCGTGTTCACAGCTTATTGACTAACTGTAAACGCAATTCAACATGCAGTACTCCACTCTTGTCCGTTTTCTACATCGATGTATTACCGTGTGTAGCCAGTAGGTGGCGTACAAGTAACACTGAACAATTTTAAAACACGTGCTGAGTCTTTACATGACACTGAACACTGAATTTACATGCATGTTTCCTGTCAATTTTTAAACTATTTGTTACACTTTAACAGTTTATCAGACTAAATGTCTTTTAGCAAACCAAACAGTATTAATCACCTTTTATCTATCTTCCTTTTGAAAGATATATATCCTGTATATAGTAATTATACAGTTTATGTTTTTAAACTTCGGCTGTAGCCTAATAATTATCCATTCGCTTTTCACTTACCAGAATGCCAAAAATAGCGTCTTGCTAAATGAAGCCTATGGGGACTGTAGGTATATGTTAAAAAGCGTAGCCTCGACTGTTGTCAAATTCTGCAGGAGACAACAGCAGACAAACACATTGCTTTATGTGTGTGTAAAAAGCTTGCCAATATAGTGCAAAAGCTCTCCTTGTTATGGATCTACCTCTCAATCAACCGTACCTTCCATTTTTGTACATTTATTTGACATGTGTAGGAATTGTTGCTTGTGTTCCAAAACATGTTCCAATACTTTCCAACGTCTGTATAGGCCCGAAATCACAAAGGATATCACAAACGAAATGTATGGTTTGTTTGTACAGCAGTTGTGAACCACATCTGATACAATTCTAGCGTATATTAATTTAACCAGTCGAATATGTCGCTTAAAAAATCCTTCCGACACAACCCACTGACTTCTTTACGCACCATGCGTTAAAGACCCATGTAAGTTGAGTTCTAAAAAGCTAGCCGCTTTACATAATTGGCGGTCTGTGTTTACTATTCATCAGCATCATCGGCAGTAGCAGCAGCAGGACACTAGCTAAATAATAAAAATTAAATCATGGACCAGTATCAACATTTATATTGGTGTTTTCTATATGTGTTATAATTCGATGCATGTCGTATATGACGAATATGTATACAATGAATATATAATACAACGAAAGAAATTGCAATACAAATACAGTAATGCTGGGCGTTTTTGAAATACGCACGCTTCTTGGCACCTTTTGGCAAAAATATTCCCTGCTATATCTGTTGTTCTCCACCAGAGAGCAGGGTAGTGCTGTGAATAAAGTGAAGGCACGGTTTAAGTGCCGTGAAGCACAATTGTACACGTGCTCGTTTCAAGTCGTCATGTAAGGTCATTGCGTTGTTCCATGCCTTACTGGGTTGACAGGTATGCCATCCGCGAGTCATGCCACATGTTACACCCAGAGTAGCTACCAACAGTAACTACCTTCAGTGTTTTCTACAGAAATAACCAACAATGACCGCAGACTCATTCCTTACAAACATTATCTTCTGCAGCCTCTGGCCTCGTGAACATCCATCATTTAGATATTACTTCACAAAGCTACACAGTAATACCCTAAACATTAGTTATTTCAGATGTTGCCCTTACCTTTTTCTTCTTCTACTTCTCCTTTATTTTAATGCTCCAGTCTTCCAATGATTAATCCTGCCCTGTGGCCTATATCAGTAGTGTCCACTCTTATCTGAAAAAGAGCCAATGTGGGTTCAGGTTTTTGTTTTAGTCCAACGCAGGGACACCTGATTCTATTTATCAAGGTCCTGATGAAAGGCCACGATTAGTTAATTAGTTGAATCAGGTGTCTTAGCGCTGGGCTAAAAGAAAAACCTGCACCCCCATCGGCCCTTTTCGGATAAGATTGGGCACCCCTAGTCTATATCTGGTTTAACCAATAACAACTTTGGCAAACATACATAATCCAATTACAACACACGCTTATAGTAACTAATAACAGAACATACATTCAGCCAAGAGAATATGTTATAAAGAAAAAAGAAAAAAACTTAATTGCTGCCATCTTTCTTTTGTGTTTGGAAGCTAATAATAATAATCAAAAAATACTTTTGCTTTTAAAAATGCATTTCTAAGGCCACCACAAAATTATTGATGATCTAAAAAGATTAATTACTGACATTGCAACCACAGAATTCCTGAAAAACTGTACAAATTAGTAACCTCTACCAAATCCTTCCGCAAACACTGGGGAGAGTAAAAATGACATGATCAGGTTAAGATTCCTACAGATATCAGATCTCACTTCTTGGAGCCTTCCTCTTCCTGTATCATACGTAATAGCTTTCCATGCATGCTGCACTGTGAGGCACGTTTTGAGATGAATAAACAGAACCTAATCACACCTGCCAGTCCTGTTACTGAAGACTGTGCGGCAGGGCTCATCAGCTGCGTTTCCAAGGGGCCTAAATTTGGAGGGAAAAAATGAAGCAGACCGGCCATTTTCCACGGTCAATTTCAGCAACCAAGAGCAAATATGAAGCCCACAAACAGAACACGTTTTAGTCACAAAATGCGTGTTTACCCTGCTACAAATACTGCATCCAGATGGGAAAAATCTGCATACATAAAATAATGCTAGAATTCATTTAAATAAATGTTACTATCTTTCCTGTAGACCCTGTTAAATAATTTTAAGTGCCAACCTCAACCATGATCAGGGTTATTATGAAGATAGACAAAAAACGAAGGCTAAGAGTATTCACTACTTTTTTTGACGTCATGCTGGAATCCCAGTAATGACTGTTATCTAAACAATTGTGTATGTGCTAGCACTGATAGCATCAGCACAAATATTGCAAATGCTCATCCACCTGCAACTGTTGAGTGGCACAGCATAAAACTACTTTTAGTCAGTCCTCCTTTTCAGTAAAAGGCACACAGTTATGGAACATCCAACCAACTGAAATACAACTCAAACAAAGCACACACACACACACACACACACACATGTTATAATGAAAAGGTGAAACACTGGCGTAAAAAGAGAATCAGATATTAAAATCCCGATGTAAATTGTTATAAAACATTGTCAATAATTTACAATGTTTTATAGTAATTTGCATTGGGGTCTTAATTCATTTACAAATAATTCACAATAATTTACATTCATCCGTTTTATTCATCATGTATACTTTCCTTTTATCTGTTATGATGATTATACCTAATTTTCTTTTTAAAGGTCAAAAGTTTAAAAGCCTAACCAGGGACTGGGGTGTCTGAAATAGCTCTGGCTAGAAACTCTATATGTAGTGCATCTGGTGCCTGTTTTTCAAATTTATAATTGTTAACTGCATTGTCCCTGACAACTAAAGGATTAAACAAATAAAAGCCTACATAATTGTAGTAGAGTATGTTTTTTAAAGGTTTAGGCCATTCATTTTAAGTTCATTATTCCAAACAAAAAACCTTTATCGTGTATTTGTGCATTCCTAGTATCTTGAATTGCATATGCCTTCCGAGAGGCTTAGAGTCAGAGAGCCCCCCCCCCGCCCCCCCCACCCTTTCAGTGCCAAAGGCCAGGTCAAACCTGTTTCCACATAATCTTTTTTTAAAACCGGCATATTTCACAATAAATACGCAAATCCATTGAAATCCACATGTGATCTTTAGAGAGACAGTTGTATCAAATCTGCTGGCCATGAAAATAAATAAATAAAAGTCAACTTACTTTTACTTTTAACACATATCCTCAGGTTAAAGACCTTTCCCTAGCTCCACCCCACCCCCAAGATACACTGTACAACAAAGACACAGCTGGGGTCCTGCTATTGGCCAAACCAATAAAAAAAGAGTTGACAAAAAAGATATAGTCAACTCCTCATAAACACATACGCTCAGGTCTGTTGTGACCTCACACACTTAACGAAAGTCTGCTAATAAAAAAGTCTTTGTGTGTATTGTACATTAAATATAACAGTTCATTAATATTAAACATTAGGTTTACTTAGTTTGCTCTTGTGGCGTTCTCATGCCCGATGCTGTGCAAAGCACTTGGATGTCTGATTATGTAAAAACAGTAGCCACCACTTATAACACATTATTATTGTCAGAAGCACACAATCTAATACAATGACATTGTACATAGTAGTCATTTATCAATTTAAACGATTCAATTGGATTAAAATGCATTGTGCAGTATCCATTTTTGGACATTTTGATGAAAATTGTCATCATTTCACATTGACTAGTTTCTGTCTCTATCAACGTATTGCATGCATTATTTTTCCAGTACTATAGTACCCTGTATTAAACTAAGCTTATTTTATTGTGTGCTTTAGTGTCATGGTAGATCATCTTTTTTTAAGTAACTCTGTCTTGGCACATTTTTGTTAGTGTTTGTTACTCCAGAAATTTCTACCTTGTTCTTTTAAAGTCAGTCAGCATTCCTAATGAAAAACCTCTATGCAAATACTGTGCTTCTCTGTTAAACCTTCAGTCCTGTATGTATTATATTACCACACAAGTCCCTATGTAAACATCAGGCAGTATGGCATCTGTCCTCATGTTACTTGTTGCCCTTTGTGTGTTTCTGCGTTTGTGTGTGTGTGTGTGTGTGTGTGTGTGTATATATATGTGTGTGTGTGTGTGGGTGGGGGGAGCTGCTAGGGTAGTTGACCTTTGGCCAACAGGAAGTGCTTCTTCCTGCCTCTCGTATGGAAAGTCAACAGTGATTGGTGGCTTGGTGTGAGACACAGAAACCCATTCATGTGCTTTGAAGGATTTATATTTGTGCAGAAATAATTAGACACTTGGAGGACTGTCCCAGTTTAAACTGTGATACAGGATTGTTTAAACCCTCCTTGCTGTTTTTCGTGTTTCCTGTTATGTTAATCTGTTACAGAAATGTGAAGTGAAGTGTGTTAGTTTATGCATATAGCTATACTCTGGACACTTTCAGTTCTGAAACAAAGGAGATGACTGGTCTTCTGTCATCTCATTCATTAGCCGTGTGGGGAACATACATGCAGACTGAGGTGAACTATATGTGCTGTACATGTGTCATGAGCAGTGACAGTGTGGTTTCACTGAACAAACTAAGTGCGTGATGGTTAACACACTAGGTGCTTTTGCAGTTTTTGCTATCAGCAATGTATGATACCACTTACAACCCAGTTTTGGTTCTGTTTGCATAGCTACAACATCTTGGCTGTCTCATGTTGACATAGCAGCACTAATATGATATGTTATATTGGCGTAAAAATACTGCCGAAACCATAAACAAACCACCAGAAAATGGCACATCCTACACGCATACCACAGAAAGCTCCCTTGCGGTGAAAACCCAAAGTATGGCAGTGCTGTCATGCTAATGCCAACCACTGCGGCTGTTTGAAGGATAACTTATTGTGAGAGATGTACAGCCAGCACCGATAAGTGTTAACGGGGCAGTCAGCTCATCACCATGGTTACTCGATGCATTTGCATCTTGGGTGTGCAGTGGGGACATTTCAGCCCCGGTCATATCCTTGATGCTGAAGATATAAAGCTTAATTTATCTATACTGTATATATATATATATATATATAACACACACACACACACACACACACACACACACACACACACACACACACACACCTACACACACAATATAAGACACTGTGTTATCACTGGCACCTCTCACAAGCTCCATGGCTACATTACATGACCTCAACAACCTGTGGCTGTTGATTTCACAGCCACAAGTATTTTATAGTTTCTTTCTTTTTAACATGATCCTTCTTGGCCTTCTTGGTCCAATTGGAAAAATGATACAAATGTTTTTTAATCTAAATTCCTCTTAAATCTTTTGTCATACCACCATACTGTGGTGCCTATTCCCTTTATTCAGTTAATTGATCAGGAAAGTATATCAGAATCCATCGTACACTTTATTTCCCAGGTATTCTCTAAATTATTGTACACAGTGGTAAGGTCTCTACCTTTATAAGACCCCTCCATCAATCTAGACACTACTTAGACACTGAAAAGATTCCCAGTGCTGCTGTTAAAATTTGACCTTGTCATATTGAGCAGACTTCAAGTGTAACAAAAAATAAATAAAAACGCAGTCCAGTGTGTTGCATTTATTTGTTAATCTCTAGCACAGTGGAAGAACACAAGCTGCATTTGAACAACTGTGATAATATTGTCTGTGTATGTATTAAGACAATTCCCTGAATATATGAGAATTATTATGCACAATACACATTCAGCAGAACTATTTATAATGAAAATGCTTACACAGACACAATTCATGCATTTTACAACAATCCCTCACTAAAACATGTGAAAAATGCAATATTCCAGCAATCTCATTACCTGAAAATTATCACCAATACAGATGAGTACTGTATTTATACGACGTAGTTCCATATTTTCAGTAAGTTCCATCCTATCCATGTTTTCACTTAAATATTTAGAAAACGCAATCTTTCTGGAGTAAAATCTGGTTGTTTAATATGCCCTTATTAGTCAAAATAATAACGGAGCCTCTGCTCTCTCTTATTGTTCATACTGTATGTTCATGTTCATAACATGGCTTTATTCTTAATTTTGTTTGCCGAATGAGCTGTTTATATTCTCTTGACATAGATAATCTGTGTAAATGTGTAACATCCCCTCCAATACAAGCATGCTAGCAAGCTTACACATGAACAGTGTAGCCAATCAGAAGGAAGATGTAAATATGCATTTTAACACTGAATGACTTTCAGCATTTGCATTTTATTGCCCTCATTAATTATTCTATACTCGCAAGACATCCCTGAAAACTCTGCTATTAAAATTTATACTGTAAAAGGAGCATTGTTGATTTTGCCAGTCCTGTGCATCTTCATGCATGTTTGATAAGCATCAAGCTAATTTTAATACCGCTGGACAAGGTTCGAGAATGGTAAATCTTCCCGCTTGCCGACTAATGTGTTTAATTAGAGGTGATTTATCATGGTATATTAATTATTGATAAAGAGAGTGATTGCGTTTGCTCGTCGACGGAGTACAGAAAATGAGGTTTCTGAGGAACGTGATAGCTGTAATGAAAAGACTGAAATAAAGCAGAATAAGTGGAATAAGTGAAAGAAGCTTCCTCTGCTAAAATATACCATCTCACAGACTGAATAAAGCTACTCTGTGTGTGTGTGTGTGTGTGCGGTTGTTTGCGGTTGTTTGTGTTTGTGAGCGGTTGTGTGAATGTGCGCGTGTGTGTGTGTGTGTGTGTGTGTGAATGGTTGTGTGAATGTGCGTGGCCGTGCGACTGTGCAGTTGTGTTAGCATGTCAGCATGGCCAGCAATAGCTAATGTCGTCGTCGACTCAGGTGTCTTTTTGCATTCTGCTCTGCTCGTGAAAGTCGCTGGGCTTTCACTGTAGATTTAGATTTGAATTCACCATGTCACGGGAACAGAGTCAATATTCCTGAGCGGCTGAAGGGACCTTTCCTCCTCTGGAGCAGAGCTGCTAGGTTAAAAAAAAAAAAAAACTAGCCACGGCCTGGTGGGGATTAGCAGGGGGAGATTCCCCGTGGATAGGCGCCCCCTTTTCCCAGGGAAACTGTAATATGATTACTCCGTTGTTTGTCATCGGTCCACTGGTCAAGCACTATGGTGAAGTGGGCTTGACTACCTTCCAAGGTGGACAATGGGGGGAAGAGAGAGAGAGAGAGAGAGAAGTTTTGGAATTCTGCTCCAGTGGGTACAGCTGGGTTCTTACACTCAGGGGTAAAAAAAAAAAAAATTAAAAAAGAAGAAGCGAGAGAGGGGGAAAAAATCCCTTTCTTCTTTGCTCCTCAATGGAAGGGCAGCTGTGCCCAGCAACACCACAGCTCCCGGCAGAGGTGGGCCAAAAACCAGAGGGGGGTGCGATTGAACACGCTCTGCGGAACACACCCCAAATCCTCCTCCGCCACGTATCCAACTGTAACCCCGAATCTGCCCCTGTGCCACCAGGAAGCCTGCGTGTGAAGGTTCGGGTTGCCCGGCTCGGCTCCTTGTTGGCACTCATTTGCTAATGAGCAGCTAGTGTTCACGATTGGCTCCCGCCTGGTTGGAATACAGTGAGCCTTGGACCAATGCCGCACACTACACTCCAAACCCCAAACTCTTGAATGCTTTCTTATAGCCATGTATGTTTTTCTTTCCAGTCTTTTCAGTTCTTGTTATTGATAATATAATCTGATTCCCTAAATGATTCTTACAGAATCCTTTAAGTCAATTTCTTCTATTTGAAAACAGAATAACAACATTTAACTGAATGAGCTATCCACTTTAAATTTTGGAGCATCAATTGCAGGAATGGTCATGAGAGGTTTTATTCTCAGGATCACTTTTGAAAACATTGCATTATTCAGTGTATTGCCTAGTGTGACAAGTTGCGTAGGAAGGAGAGGGCAGCATGAGAATATTTTCCTGTGGTCAGCTTATCGAACCAGGTCTCTTGGTTTGAGAGTCGCTCCCTTCCTTTGTCTGAATGTTTGGTTTTTTTTTTAAGCAGGGGAACACAGGATTGACAGAAATGAACTCCCCGCACTATTTGTTTGATTACCCTGTTCATTCGTCACCATTGCCGCAGTTCTAACAGGACAATCTATCTCCCAGTCACTGGAGCAACAATGGCCACTCCAAGCTGGGAAACACATGAAAGAAAGTTTATAAAATTTTGAAGTGAATGGGAGCCGCAGGGAGCCGGCTTTAAAAGATTTAGTATTCATTATAACCCTCTCTGGCCCACGGACCTGCAGAGCGCTTTGAAAGGCAGCCAGCCAACCTTCCCAAAATCGCGGGACCAAAACCTCGTTAGCTGTGCATGCGTCCCAGGATGGATTGTGGGGCTTTGTGGACAGGCAGGAGGTGCTGTGGGCAAAAGTTAATTTTAACTGACAGTAATGTAGTTCTGTACTCACTACCTGAGGCAGCAGAGAATGGCCATATAAGAGAATGCCTTTGAGACCAGTGCTGTCAAATTCAAGCAAATTACCTTATTTGCTCTGTATGCAGAGCAAAATGTGCAAATGTAACAGATCAAAACTGCACTGTGCTGAAAATTCTCACCCTTCGATCATACATCATTCAAAGTTTCAAAGTTATGGGGAGGTGTAATGATTATTGTACACCTGACAGCACCATAATTGCTCCCCAGATTGGGTGTGTCCTGTAATGGTTGCTCCTGTGACAGTAAGTTTAATCTATTCGCTGTCACAGTTTATTCTGAATACATACATGCTCTTTCCTTGACTTTTCAAAAGCCTTAACTATACAATACGCAGCACCACATTTATATGCAGTATATTCCATAAGGCAAGGTGAATTATTTTGAACAGAAGCTGTGAATCAGTATATAAATAGCCATAAACTGCCAAAAGTTCAATCAATTTGTGCAAATAATACTACTGATTTTTTTTCCATTTTAGGCTAATTTGGCTTAATTAATTAAACAAGTCTTATTCTTGTATTAGATTGTTCATGTACAGTAAAAAATAAAAAAAGTATAGGTGCTGAGAAAAATAAGATTGATGTATTGATTGTATTTGTGATTCTAAATTAGCGTGGTAATATTCACAAACAAATTCTGAAACAAATAAAAAATTTTCATATTTCTCCTCAATCAAGAAATTTCAATTTTTGTGTTACCAGAAGGTGAAAGAGCCGTGAGATGAGTCAGGGTTGATGTGGGGTTGTCAACTCGATCTGTGGGGTGGAGAGGAGGCAAGCAAGGCTCTCATCTGCATGAGAGCCCAATGCTTTCTCTCTCTCTCTCTCTCTCTCTCTTTCTCTCTCTCTATCTCTGTGTCATGATCTGTACTCTCTCTCTCTTTCTCCCTCTCTCTCTTTCTCTCTCTCTCTCACTCTCTATCTCTGTGTCATGATCTGTACTCTTTCTCTCTCATCTTTCTTGTCTGTGGCACCTCAGCTTCAGGCCAGCTGGTCTCTCACTGAGACCCAGTGAAAGAACCCCTGGAGTCACCGACCGAGCGTCATTCATATCCATATCATATTCATATACTGTGCGTGCGCGTGTGCGAGAGAGAGAGAGAGAGACAGAGACCGAGAGACATGCAGAGGATGAGAGACGGAGAAAAGGAGAAGTGGAGAGAACAAGGACATGCAAGAGGGAAGTGATGAGTATGTTTTCACACAGCGCCTGCTGGTGTCTGTGATAACGTGGAAAATGACTCCCGGTGGCGGTGCTTGTTGCTGCCCTTGCGTGCACTCAGCGGCGTCGGCGGTGACGGCAGCGGCGCTCGTACCGCGGGCTCGCCAAAGCCGGCGGGGGAAGCAGAGAGAACAGGCCGTTCTTCTGATGCCCTGCTTTCACATTACAGTCTCAGATCGCTTACCATTTATACATGTTACATGTGGTGACACGATGGCATGATTAATGTTATTAATGTTTGATGTCAGATGTCAGAATAAGGAATATAAGTTTCCACTGGTATATGTCTTTCAAATATTAATGTCCAAAAATTACTTTTTTTTTTTGGACAGCAGTGCACTCAGCACATGCTGTGCACATATAGCGAATGCCTTCAAAAAACTGGCTTTTTTATTTCATTACATTATTGTTCTGTGGACATTACATTATTGTTCTATGGCCAGATCAAGTCAAAAGGTGGAACTTCTTGGATGACATGGTCCCATTAGGTCTGGCATAAAGCAAATACAGCCTTTTACAGTAAGAACATTACACAAACAGTAAAACATGGTAGTGGTAGTGTGATGGTGTGGGGATGCTTTGCTGCCTCAAAACCTGGAGGACCGGTCATTATTGAAGGATCCATGAATTCTGCTCTGTACCAGAGTAGTCTTGAGGAGAATGTCCGGTGAACTGAAGCTTAAGCTTAATTGGGTTGCGCAGCATGACAATGATCCAAAACACAAAAGCAAGGCCACATCTGAACGGCTGAAAAGAAACAAAATTAAGTTTCGGAGTGGCCTCGTTAAAGTCCTGACTTGAACCCAATAGAGATTCTGTTGCAAGACCCAAAATGAGAAGTTCATGCACAAAACTCCACCAATTTGTCTAAATTAACACTATTAGTTCTGCAAAGAAGAGTGGGCTAAAATCTCTCCACAATGATGTGAAAGACTGATAATAAATTATAGGAAGCATGTGGATGCAGTTATTGCTGCTAAAGGTGGTGCAACCAGTTATTAAGTTTAAGGGGGTAATTACTTTGTCACATAGCTGATATGGGTGCCTGATAACCTTTTCACGACATTAATGAAATAATAATAAAATTTGTTTTGTGTTTATTTAAGTTCCCATTGTCTACTATTACATTTTGTCTAAATATCAGAAACCATTCAGAATTACAAATATGCAGTAATACAGGAAATCAGGAAGGGGAAAGTACTGTACCTTTTCACAACACTGTACACACACACACACACACACACACACACACAAACAGTGTATACATATATGATTATCATAATGTGTCTGGGGACAGAGAGAGCATGAGATAGTGCTCAGATTGTTGTGACATCTGCCCCTGATGGGCCTCTGTCAGTTACATACAGATGAGTGACATGGTGACATTTTTGCTGCAGGTCAGGGTGACAAATAAAGAAAAGAACATTTTTTGCTCCCAGCTTTGAGTATTTTAAGTAACAAACTGTCTCAGCAGACTGTTGGGGTGTCAGCACAAGGACGTGAACCCTGAATTCCTTCTTATGTTCCTCATCTTTACTTGCCTGCATGAGAGTTTAAGTAGGACCACACAGAAATGTTGCCGGGGTTTTGTTTAATAATTACTAGGCCTTTATTTATTTATATTTGTTCAATTAAAATCTTACAGTTCTGAGAAAGAACATATTCTATTTCACCAACTGGAAATTCCACAGATATATTCTAGTTCCACAACTCAATGCGAAGGAAGTGAAAGAAATTATTTCCAACTTGAAGAACTCTGCAGCAGGTCATGATGACACAGGTGCATTTTTGGTCAAAACAGTTCCTCTATTTTGAACCATTGACATATACTTTTAAAATATCTATGGAGACTGACATTATCCCTGCAGAATTGAAAGCTGTTAGTCATCCCCCTCTATAAATCTGGTGACATTTTTTTATGAACTACCACCCAATATCTGTTCTTTCATGCTTCTCAAAAATTCTTGAAAAGCTAATTTATAATAGAACACAGCAACATCTAACCAACAATGGTATACTATATGAACATCAATATGGATTATTTAAAAAATATTCAACTGACATGGCTCTACTTCAAATTGTTGATAAAATCTGCACCGCCCTGAACAGTAATGGATATCCTCTTGGCATATTTTTGGACCTATCAAAGCCTTTTGCACAGTCAATCACAATATTTTACTTGCCAAATTGTTTTCATGATTTTTAATGTACATAAGGCTGAAAAGTAATTTTAAAGACCATGATCTTTCAAATAACTTTTGAAACCAACCTGATCTTAACACAAAAACTCACCTATCATAGATGCAAATACAGGTATGGAACAAGCATCAAACTGGTTTTAATTTTATACATTTTTAATACATTTCAAATTTCATCATATTTCTTTCTCAAGAAATACACTGAAGAAGTAGCTACGACCTTGGTCAACAGAGTTGAAATTTTTCAGGTTTCCTCCACTAAATGTCTTGGAGTATTTTATCTTGATCCTTATGCAGCTTAAAAATAGATAGATATTGCCAGTATATCAAATTAATTTACCTTTTTTGCACATTTATCTACAAATACACATATATTCCTGATTCAATTCTCAAACCCTTTACCAATTATGTCCAAGTTAATTCCAAAGATCACATGTATAATACCAGACCCTCAAGTCGTATAAGAGAAGCAAATCTTCACATGCCCCATTATCGCACCACCCATGGTCAGTTTTCTTTTAGATACAAAGGCGTAATAATCCGGAACAATTATTGTAACAGAGTCCTCCTCTCTCAACATTTAAAAAAGAACTGAAAAACTTATCTGATTAAAAAGTCACAGACGAGCAATTTATGCAGTCACACATGTACACATTCACATACACACGTACTAACACATCATTTTTTAATGCCCTTCTGGGTTTCTAGCATTATTATTATTATTATTATTATTATTATTATTATTCCTCTTCATGTTATGACCTCTGTGCAAACAAACAAACAAACAAACTGAACTTTTCAACCATTCAACAAATGCGAGCAGTGTGTAGAGTCCAGGTCGTCATTATTCATACAGAAAGGGAGTGGTTGCCATGAAACAGTAAGGCAGCTGCACTGAACCAGATGGTTTGAGGTGGCACTGCACGTATTGTGCTGTTGCTGGCATGGCAGATGTAGCCTACTGCATGTTTGTTTGTGATGCACTGTGTGTATTGGGCTGATAAAAAGTATACAGTGTCATTCAATGAACACACTGCATCTTGCTAATTCAGAAACCTGCCTTTTTTTAGATAATGCCGTTCCTTATGAAATGGAAATTGTCCGGGGAGTTTTGTCCCTTTCAAATGAAACTTTTTGCTTATCAGTGTTACTTGTTTTTTTAATAGAGGGACAACAGAGCCTTTCTCGCATGGTTTGGCCTCTCTCAAGTGTGCGGCAGCGTTCCTTCTGCAATGGCTGCTCCCAGGGAAGCAGATGGGATGCTGGGTACAGCTGCTGAAATCCCGAGGGTGCCTTGCCATCACTCCGTCTCCACATGAAACTCAGAGCACAAACGCATCACCAGAGTAGCGTGGTGGCCAGTGATGATCACTGTCATCCAGCACACACACACACACACACATCTCTCTCTCTCTCTCTCTCTCTCTCTCAGTCTCTCTCTCTCACTCACACACACATGCACACGCACGCACACACACACACACACTCTCTCTCTCTCAGTCTCTCTCTCTCTCACTCACACACACATGCACATGCACGGACACACACACACACACACACTCTCTCTCTCTCTCTCTCTCTCTCTCACTCACACACACATGCACACGCACGCACACACACACACACACGCTCTCTCTCTCAGTCTCTCTCTCTCTCACTCACACACATGCACACCACGCACACACACACACACAGCTCTCTCTCTCTCTCTTCTCTCTCTCTCTCTCTCTCTCTCCTCACCACACATGCACACACACACACACGCACACACACACACACCTCTCTCTCTTCTCTCTCTCACTACTCTCTCTCACTCACCCACATACATCAGGCCACCACACTCTTTTCTCTCTCTCTCTCAGTCTCTCTCTCTCTCACTCACACACACATGCACACGCACGCACACACTACCAGACATAACTGCAGGTACATTGCTTTTGACAGGACGTGGCTGAGTGGCTGCAGGCTTTTGAGGTGGAGAGACACATAAGGCCACCTGGCCCTGAATCAGCAGCTCTCCCATGCTGAACAGGTTTGCTGAGGGAGGGCAGTGGGTAGGCATTAAGTTTAGAAAGTGAAGCTAATTCGTCTTGGCAAAGTTAAAAGACTAAGTACCACATCTACTACTAGTACAAACGCTATGCCTTGTGCAATATTACGCAAGCTATCGATAGTCACTAGCAGCATTAGCATTAGTTGATTCTCAGTCATCAACACTGTAGAGCTGTCATCTCTTTTTAAACACATGGCTAGCTATTTAGTCAGACAAATTTGCATATCACGGTTTTAATAATTTAAGCTTAACTGATTCAGTGATTCTAGCATGGTAGGTTGTAACATGAATGAAGTAGTTGATGAAACAAGTTGAAATAAAGGTGAACATTGCCCCTGCCAACATAGCAGATTTACCAGTTAGCATTAAGGAGTAAACTGGATTTACATGAAATTATTAAAAAATAATTTTGGGCCCGAATTCAACCTGAATTGTATCAGAACTGTTTGATGTTGGTTGATTATTGAAAGTTGATGTGATCTTTTCAGTGAGGTACATTATCTCACCCTTGAGGTACCGTACATGGTCCCCCATTGACATTTTGCACCCGCAGGAACACTGTTATTGAAGCAGTAGTAATGGAGACAGGAAATCCATCAGGAAGAGAGGAAACCTGCAGTTGCAATGTCTATTCTGCGTAGAAAATATATTGCACCATGGCATCAAATTTAAATGTAATAGTTTTGATTGTTAATCCACTCGTGATGCCTTTTATATGCAGAGGAAAAATGTTTAAAAAAAAAATTATTTTACTTCAGGTGGCTGAAATATCATTCATTGAAGACCTACACCTGATTACATAGTTTTATAACCATTTGCCCCCCTCCACATACATTTTCTTCCCCGCATTTTATGGACTTTGTAATTCCATTATGCTCTTAAGCCACACACACCCCCCTCCCCTCCCCCCAGCTCCCCCCACCCTCAAAGAGATCACAGCAGCTGGGCGCATATTCCTTTGATAGACTTGTACAGTGACTATTTTTCACACCGCAAGCCGCACAGCACGCTTACAGGAGTGCTAGGATTGATCCAAGGAGAGGAGCATGTCACCGCCAAATAACCGCTAACCTCGTCGTCCGCGGCTCTTGAGGAGGTAGGGGTGCGTATGAAATGGAAAGACAGGGACGAATAATGGGACCTATGCCAGCTGTGTCCCGCCGCGGCGGCTACCCGGTTACAGTCTGTTAATGACACGGCTCTGAACTAGCACTGTCTGCTCTACCAACCGCTCTCGCCAACCGAGCTGTTTGGGGGCTCTCTTTTCAGTTTTCCGTAAATTAACCGAGCTGTCCACTGGAAAGCCTCTCCGCATTTGCATTCGATTATCAGTCATGTCACAGCTTATTTGCTGGGAGAGTGATGATGTGATGCAGGATTATAAAGGAAGAGAAAGGGTATTTAGAAACAGAGGAGTGCTTAGGTTTAATGCAATACCTGAAATGCTGGTAATGCTATTAATGAACTGTAGATTGATGTTTTAAAAAATATGTATTTTTAAATATGAATGAAAATATTAGTGAAATATATATTAAATATGTAGTGCCATATTATTTAATCAGAATGCTTTCCATGTGTTTGACAATTAAAATGTATTAATCTGGTATTGGAATAGAAGTAGAAATAGAAATCAGTGCACAGTCCACACATGCAAACACAGACACACACGCGCATAACCCCCCCCCCCAACACACACACAGGACCATTTTGCATTTATTTAGCTGTACATACATATGTATAGTCTTTTCCAAAAACATGGTAATTGTAGAGTGAAATTAGCTATTTTTACGATATGCTTAAGGAATTTGGATTTGAGATCAAAAGATGAATACGAGACAAAAATACAGACAATAAGCTTTTATTTCATGGTATTTACATTCTTTTATGTTGTACAATTTTACAGAAACAGCTGTTTTTGTAGGCACTGTATATACCATTTTATGTACTTAATGCTAATTTTACATAATTCGGCTGTTTGAAATTTGTAGTTTTTTTTTCTATTTTCTGAAAGCTTCCAGGTCAATTACATTTGTACCTGGTTGTAAATTTGGCTTTTGTGAATATATCAGATTTCCCAGTTGTTGACTTTAAAAAAGGCAAACTCACTGAGTTGTTAACTTTGAGGTAATTGCACAATGTGTGATTGCTGTCTGTCAATATAATGACTTTTTTGTAGGTTGGAATTCATGATGGTATGAACACTTAAAAAGATAATAAAAAGCCAGTGAAAAGAGCCCTTGGTGACTGCACAGGAGAGGGGGTTGTGTACAGGACCAAATCCACCCGAGGTCAAAGGTTAGGGGTGAGAGGTCACCGAGGCAGGCCCCAGCACATGGATGCCCCCAGGACCATGCGAGTGAAAAGACTCCATTCAGCCCCACGTACAGACGGATATTCACACAGATCCAGTTCTGGCCCCCCACATACCTCCCCCCCCCTCCTAATCACATACCCCCTCTGAGAGCACTCTGACAATACGGGCAATTCTTGTCATGTGGCTGTTCACCTGAGATGCTCTGGCAAAGCTATGACTGCATGGATTCTGATAATCTGATCACAGCCAAAAGACAGAGGGATCATTAACCAAGGGGGTGTAAAAGAAAGTCTCATTCAATAGCCAGGTGAAGCTGATAGCTCCTTTAGAGTTGTTTTCCACAGGGGGAATATAAAGTCAGAAGGCACAGCTTATTGACCGTAGTTCGGAATTCATTTTTTTAAATTATATTTTTACGGATTTTGAAAGTGAGCACAGACTGATCTCAGCCCCAGATTGGCTCTGCTTTTCTCCTTCCTTCAGAATCTGGCGCTCGCTATGAGCTGGTAGACTTCGTCAAACAGATGTGATAGTGTTACCCTCATGGGAGCGCCAGCAGGAGCCAGTGATGCATTTATTTTTACTTTTTTTTTTTTTTGGTTTGGGGGGGGAGGTTCTTTTCGAATCTCCCATTCTGAGCCACAAGCCTGCCGTCAACAGCTGCCTCCAGATCAGAGCATAATAATCCTGCCTGAAGAACCGCAGAACGTCTCTATCGCCAAAACTGACATATCAGCGCCAAAGGAGGGCAACAACGGCCCCGTTGGAAATAAACATCTCTGCAGATAGCGCTGCTGCGGATTCTGTGTGCTCGTGATTACCACGTCTGCTGAGTTTTCTCTGGGGTAGCTGTCAGAGTTTGACAGTGGCTGTGTACTTTGTGCCGAGACAGTACAGTTTTTCCCAACTGTAGTTAACATGGAAACACAAAGCAGGGATTTTCAATAAAACTGTGCAAGATGCCTCCTCTTGTAATTCATTTCAATGCAACTCACAATTTTAAGCATGCCCAGAGGAACTTGTTGTGTGAATTAAGCGAAACAACTGATGCTAGGAGAAGCAATGAAATTCTTTTACGTGCGTAATTAGAGTTGCTTAGCATAAAAGACATCACTCAAAATTATTGTCCGTTAAAAGCAAAGTTTTATGCTTATTTTTTCAACCTCTAAAGCTGTCACAAAACATCCTAAAATATCCCATTGAACCAGTCTAACTCCAGCCTTTTCGAACTGGACAGATATGGCCAGTACCAGAGTCTTACACAGGCAGTGTGAGTTAAACTGAATGGAATTTGCACATACAGATGTTGTGTGGCCTTTGTTAAACCACGTTGCTATCATCTTTGATAGAAAAGTGTTTACAGTGCTGTCAAAGAGTGTGTATCTGAAATACGTGTTATCTTGCATGCCTGACCTGGAATCAGTATGACGGACTGTGTGTAACACGTGGGAGACCTCTCTTGTCCTTGTGAGTTCTATGTTCTCGGTATGTTTTCTTTATTTGTAATTCAGGATCATATAAGACACGGCTTCCTCTTACTCAGAGAAATTGGGATTAATCTGTGATTAGGACTCTGCCTTTCTTCTTAGATCCCTGGATAAGCCTACAGGGCACACAGCTCAAAAGGTGACCAAGCATAGCAAGATCCCATCCATTTCGAAAGGACTGGAAAATCTAGCTCAGAGGAGGTGTGGCTTCAGTGATTGTCTGGCTTGTTTTATATGATGTTTGACATACAAGAAGAGGCCTGCACTGTAAATTAGGGCCTGTGAGATTGCATAAATTCAAGACTATGAAGATAGTACTGCATTGGAAAAACATTTTTCTCCACAAGCATCTTTTTCTTTTTGCATTTATAATTATACATCCAGTACATACAGGGACAGAATGACCAGTGGCTCTACCAAGTCAGCTTGTGCCACCTCTAAGATGTTAGCTATTGCATACATCTTCTTAGCCTTTTCGGTGCTGCACGATAATTACCAAATAATTAATTTGAAAAATGACCCTTAACTGTACTCATTCAGTTTAATAAGCCCATTACAAGCTGAGGAACGCTTATATTCACTATTTCCTTTTGGTATATTACATTTTCCCCACTATATTTTTGTACATTACATGACATGGTGAAGCTGCAAAACAGCATACTCAAGGAAACTGAACCTAATTTGTCTTTGATTCTCAAAAAAAGACAAGTAATTTCTATCACTGAAGCATAGCATTTGGTTTTAAACTTTTAAACTTTCTGTAAAAGAGAAATGGCACTTTTGATCGATGCATTTCATAACCAGTGGCCAAACCACTGTAAATATGATTCTTGTTTTGTGTTTATATTTGTTGTTCATCATCTGTATGATTTACTGTATGTCTTCTTGACTATATGGTTTCCTTGAATATAATAAGATAAAGATAAAAAATTATTGAAAATGTCAGTTCAAATAAATAAATATAAATAATCTACGCCAATAAAACCTTGTTTCCTTTTAATTTTTACAGGTAAACATGATTTATGCCTTCATTATAGTTTTATTGATTTTTTTTTTTTTCAGAAAAGTGATATCCTCACAAAAACTGAATAACACTTTCATTGTTAAATGTGATCCAGCAGAGGTAAATGGCAACCATTAACCATATATAATGTTTATATTACTTGGAATTGAGATAAATTTTATTTCTTTATCAGTCTAAAATCCCAGTAGTGTCCTGGGCCTATCTGGGTATATTCTATTTTAACTGTAAAATAATTAATTGAGACAGACCTAATAAAAAGATTACTTACTTTTTTTTTTTTGGTACTGTGTCTTTAACGATTCTGAAAAAAAAAAAAAACGATCAAAGACTCCATATTTAATTCTGGCAACAGTCATGCATGGCCCTGTCCAGCGCTCGCCCTACACCTGGCTAATTAGATGCCAGCAGTTACGTTGTCAATAACTTCAGTGCTCCAGCTAATTAAATATAATTAGGCAAAGCGTTGCAAGGGGAAGGCGACAGCACGAGGGAGAACTGAGGCCAAATAGTCATGCCCACGGCAGTGTACAAAGTCGCCTGGCCGATAGGGACGTGACAAAGTTTTTTTTTTTTTTTGCTACAAGAGTAACAAGTGACCCACATGTTTTGCGGGGTTACATTTCACCCGCATTGGAACAATGTCTTTTTTTTTCGAACGGTAATTAGGAGACAGTTTAAAGCCTATACGCCTCAGACTAGACATGGACCTCAGGAGCTGCAAGTAGTATTATTTTGGTAAATTCCTACTGACAAAACTGGAATTTGATTTTGATACGAGAAAAGTGCAACTTTTATGTAAGATGTTTCCATGAAAACTTCACGCATTTCCATATATGCCACTAAAATAATTTGAACATCGAATGTGGTGCGTTCCTGTATTTTATGAACAAGTAGGCTACTTGCCAAGATGATTGATTTCTGATTTTGGAACCCTGTTAAGAGTACAGTAGGTAGCCAGATACAATAGCCTATGTAAAACAAAAGCTTGGTTAAAGTTCCCGTATTGCATGCACTAAGTACATAATATGAAGTGCATGCGAGAAGGTCTTTCGTTTAAAAATATAAATAGTTTAGTATTATTGGCTACAACTTTGAACGAATGCAACGCATAGAATGTCATTATATGACTTATGTCTAGACGAAGGCCTAATTAATGTCTTGTAGCCTACAGGTTCATTATACTACTGAAAATTATTATTATTGTTATTATTATTATTATTGATTGTTTCCTTGGTGGCAGCCTTGGAGTCAATGCCGCCTAATTAATCCACACAAGATCAACATTTAGCATTAAATATGGCAGCCCCCTAGGTGTCTCACTTTCGCAGTGTTTGCATGAATCCTCGAGAAAGAAGAAGAGTGAGTCAGTACGTTGACGTCACCATTGTGTTGATTTGCTAACCCGAAAGCAGAGACGAGTTAGTGCGTGAGAGAGCGGGTACTGTGAACTGCGTTACTATGCTGTTGCCCTAATAACTACACATTGGGGACTAAACGTGCAAACTAGGTAAGTACATACAGTTTACGGTTTGCAGCTTATAAACACATAGAACGCTTACAGTCCCGTCTCTCTGCATGTTGGCTGTTGTCTTCGTACAGTTGAAGTGTTTATTATCATTAATAGTAAACGATGTTTTATCTCGTCACTTCAAACAACCACAATGTACGTGTTCGGCTGTAGCTTTACAACCAAGCTAAGTTGCGCTAGCCTATTGATGTTTTGGGTGAGTGTCACAAAGTATGCATTCGTGAAGACTGTTTAATCTAATCCACCAAAAAGTCAAACTGTTGCCTACTATAAGAGATGCTGAAGTTTACATGCAGCTAGCCTATATTAATATGGGGAACATCTAAAGATGTTACGTTGACGTAAGCGTCTGTTTTAGTATTCTGGAGATCACAACAGGGGGAACGTGCGGTCTGGTCTTACAGTTCGTTGCACACCAGACAGTATACGTGATACCAAATAAAAGCATCGTTTTATTCGCAAATAAAATGTTTAAATTATTTCAAAGACTTGTTTGGATATACCTTTGTGTCACCGTGTCAAGCCGTTCCTGTTTTTGATTGCAGTTTAATGGCCATTTAAATGTTAGGCTTGAAGCTTCATGCACTTGATGCGTTTGTAAAACCGTAACGTCAAAATCATAGGGTTAGCAACCTGAAAATGTGTCCACCTAAAGGGCAAAGATGTGCATCGAAACAGACCTTTTGATCTCTTTGTAACGATTACTTATTCTCATGATTGGGAAAACACCTATTGTCTCCGAAGACTAGAAATGAAAGAACCATAGGCTATTGGGGAGCAGGGAATTGAAATCATTGAATGCAGATGCCCCGCGCGCTCGAATTGTTATTTAGCCTAGATGAGTGTTTCGAGAGAGCGAGAGAACGGCAATATGTTAAATTATGACGCCCTCAAGCTGCGGTCATTTACTATAAACGATTCACGTGGGTTAATTAGTGTCTTCTGTAAAGTCACCAATTGAAATAGCTTTTCAAACAGTGGGAGTTCTGATGGAGAGATCATTTTGTCGGTTTGCTCTCTCCTTTCCCGATAAGCCCTGTACTTTTGTATTTGCTTTTATTGTCCGAGCTGAAGGTCCCCTTTAGTGTAAGTGTATTTCATTTCTGACTACCTTATTGTATAGCCTGTCTACATATATATATATATACATATGAGACCACATGTAGGCTACAACGCATTCAGGTATAATAAAGGGCTACAGTCAGCGCTTAGGGCAGAGTAAGCTGCACTGTTTTAAACAGGTTTTCAATTATCTGCCTATGGTCGGCGTCATTGTTTAACGTTTAATTAGCTGAAAGGACAGTAGCCTACGGACTTTTGGTGAGGTGTAGGCTGTATGTATATAGGCTGCATATGGGCTATGCCTTCTAATAACTGGACATTCGAAGTCTTCGAAAAACGTTGGGAATTAATTTTCTCGAGTAATAGGCTGCCTATAGAAAATATATGTTCAGTAGCGTTACTTCTGTTATGTATGACGACTTGGAATTGTTTTCTGAAACGTTAATTTACATTGTTGCGCCGCGTAATTCACGTAATAATTTAACAGTCATTTTTCTTTTAGGATAATCTATATAATCACAAAGGGGACCCAAATTTAAATCCAAGCACTAAAACGTCATTTATACATTCATATCAACAAGTAGTCCTATTTGGTGCTGCTTTTTTGTTTGCAAAGATCTCACCCGCAGCCAAAGGTCTCCACCGTCTTCCATGCGGACCAGATTTTTATTTTATCATACGCTTTGACTGATATTATTTCTGTAGCTCCT
The DNA here is from genome assembly GCF_018555375.3 of Anguilla rostrata. Lineage (NCBI taxonomy): Eukaryota > Metazoa > Chordata > Actinopteri > Anguilliformes > Anguillidae > Anguilla > Anguilla rostrata. Next base: position 20,913,728 of record NC_057941.1, on the reverse strand, counting down.
TTCACAGATGGTGTCAGTTTGCAAGTTGATTCGATCTGTAGGAAAGCCTTGTTTGTATAATTTAGCCGTGCAGAGTTATGCTGTTATAATAGCGGAACGTAGCCTGTAATGAAATTAATGTAGCCTATGCAGGCTATCACATTGAAGTGGTGATTTCTGTGTTTTAATAGCCTGTTTTCCCCGCACCTGTTTAGTTTGATAATTCAACCGAGTTTTCAGGGGATGTGTTACCCCAATAAATACTAGGTGTACCCTACAGCCATGCACCGAAATGAGAATTAACAGTAACCGTTTTCGCTGTTTAATTAATTTCTTCCTTTGGACAGCAGTGTTTCTGCAGTTTGGGAGTGCTAATTCTACACGTTCGTTTGACGTTTGTTATACACATTTAACAAAAGTTTTGTGGTTATTTCTCATTGTCTATCCCGCCAATTAAGGTTACAAATTTTCACTTTGAAACAATTTAGAAGTTCGGTCATATGCGTAGACTATCACCGGCGCCAGCGAACGCGTCCTCCAGTTTAAGTTTGCTGTATCGATTTTTCATTTTTCACGGGGTTATTGACCGATATTTAACGACCTATTAAAACCCACTCTCTCTACTTTTCATCGCCTGTTTTACTTGAATTTTATTGCAAGGGGGCACTGGCGTTTAAACGCAGATGTGGACGTGATGTTCACTTAGTGCACAGGCGCGGTGCCTTTGCGACATCCTCCGTTCCAGCTATTCCTGGCACTGTTTGCTGTGCACTCTGTGCTCTCCTCAGTATTCCTGTCTGTGATGAGAATACCGAATAAGATTGCCAGTCCATTTTAGAATGGGTGTTGATGGTCTTTGTGAACCGAGCACTAACACATTCTAACAAAGGCCTGGAGATTGCCAGTTTTTTTCGCCGAAATCCGATAGCAGGTTCTGAAGACCTTAGTGTTCTCCCCGTAGTGCTATAATAACGGTCACAAAAAATGTATTATTCCGTGGAAGATCCCCAGTCGATATATTATAAGGTAGCGTACAGTACGTACCTTATGTCTGCCCTTTGAATTGGCTCTGAAGGGAATCGTTTCTTTTTATGTAGCCTACAACTTAAATGAAATCGGTTTTATGATATTCCATTTGTCCATGTTCGCGTTTTTGAGACAGAATATGGAAGGATGGCGTCACGCCGAGAGGGGTGGTGACTGTCTGGACAAGTAAAATTTTAAATAAAATTAAGCGTAAAATTGATTGGTGTACGCTTCAGTTTCGTTTCTTGTAAAATATTCTAGTCACTGTATTCTAATTGACGGCCATGAAACATTTAAACGGTTGAGCCAATTGAGTTGAGTGATGTCAAACGATAAGCTTATATTTTTTCTTTTCGAAGCGAAAAGTGGGCATGATCCCAAACGTGTTTAAATAATGTGTTTGCCATCGATATTTCTGTCAATTATTTATTTTTTGTTAGCATTTTATGCATTATTTTTTCTCTAACATTTATAATAGCTAAGTGGCAAAAGAGGATGCTTTTCAAAAATGCCGGAATTGATAGCCATTGGCAGGGGTTGTACATATTTAAATTTAAGACAGGAACGTTTGACTGTTCAAAAGTATTTTTGAATTATCTTCAGTGTACTAAATGACAGGCAGTATTTCCATGATAAAACTAACAGGGCACATATCCATGTTAAAACTAATTGCATCCAGCAGTTTTTCTGTCATCATAATTGAAGATGCAATTGATACAAATTGCATTCTTCCTTGTTTAATAGTTATTGTTGCTTTTGTCTCTCATTTTTTTCAGATTATAGCCTTATCTCATTTACAAAGATTACTGAACAAGCACCGACCAGGGGTGGGAGTTGGAGGACAGCCCCATGTGTTGGTTTGGCGGATTTCGGAGACGTTATGGATTTGACTAAAATGGGTATGATCCAACTCCAGAACCCGAGCCACCCCACGGCACTCCTGCAGAAGGCCAACCAGATGCGCCTGGCAGGAACGCTGTGCGACGTGGTCATCATGGTGGACAGCCACGAGTTCCACGCCCACCGGACCGTGCTGGCCTGCACCAGCAAGATGTTTGAGATCCTGTTCCACCGCAACAGCCAGCACTACACCCTGGACTTCCTCTCGCCAAAGACCTTCCAGCAGATCCTGGAGTATGCCTACACTGCCACGCTCCAGGCCAAAGTGGAGGACCTGGACGACCTGCTGTACGCGGCCGAGATCCTGGAGATAGAGTACCTGGAAGAGCAGTGTCTCAAGATCCTGGAGACCATCCAGTCCTCGGACGAGAACGACACGGAGGTCAGCATGCACGACGGCGGCGGCGGCGAGGACGACGACGACCGCAAGGCCCGACACGGGAAGAACGCGCTGATGTCCAAGAAGCACCATTCCATGGAGGAGGGCGGCTACGCGGCCTCCGCCCAGCAGGGCCCGGGCCTGGCCGGCATGGTGGAGCAGAGCCCCTCCGTGTCCACCTCCTTCAGCCTCTCCACCATGTCCCCCACCAAGGCGGCGGTGGACAGCCTCATGAGCATCGGCCAGTCCCTGCTGCAGGCCGGCATGCAGCACAGCGCCAGCGGGGACCTGCTGGCCCAGGGCAACCCCCAGCCGCTGCTGGCCGAGGTGAAGACGGAGATGATGCAGGTGGACGAGGCGGGGGGGCGGGAGAGCCCCCGCGCCGCGGAGTCGGGGGGCTCCTCCAGCAACGGGGACAGGGGCGGGGACCCGGACAGGAACCGGGACGGCCCGGGCACCCCCACCAGGAGCAGCGTGATCACCAGCGCCCGCGAGCTGCACTACGCCCGGGACGAGGGCGCGGGCGGCGACCCGCAGGGCGAGGCGGGCCCCATGGGGCTGGAGGGCCTGGGCGTGGGACCGGGCGGCCTGACGGAAAAGCACCTGGCCTCCCTCTACGGCGTGCCCGCCAACCACAAGAGCGAGGCGGCGCTGTCCATGCCCGGCTCGGTGGCCTCGTCCCTCGCCATGCCCCCGGGCCTGGCCATGTCCATGGACTTCAGTGCCTACGGGGCGCTCCTGCCCCAGAGCTTCATCCAGAGAGAGTTCTTCAGCAAGCTCGGCGAGCTGGCCAGCGGCATCAAGACGGACGGCCGGGGCCAGAACGAGCGGTGCAACGTGTGCGGCGTGGAGATGCCGGACAACGACACCGTGGAGCAGCACAGGTGAGCAGAACGCGCCCGCGGGCACGCTGACGCCTCGGCGTTTTTACCGTGCTTCACGCCGTCTCTCGTTTTGTGGCAGGAGGTGATTCAAAAAGCTCGGAGGTTTCGGTGCGATAGCGGCGGCAGCCGGATAATAGATGCAACCGTGAATGCGCAAATAAACGAATAAATAATTGGAAAACGCCATCTTCAGCCTTCTGCGCTCAACGCCTGCGCTTCACAAATGATTCTTTGTGAGATGTGCTGCCGGGGTGTTTATTGAAATGCACAGGCGCTGGTTCTGTGAGCTCTTTCAGTGCATTGCAGTCTGTGACAGATTCCTTAAGTGATATTTACTCTCGCACCGGGCTCAATGCACAAAACAGTTTGAAGTTTGTTTTTACGCTTTAAATCTTCACTGTGCGGGAGTGATATTCCGTACTGATTTAAGAGTGCAACTTTACTCAGATGATGTAGATGTATTGTTAGTGAGGAAATGTGGCTATTTCCTATTTTGTGGTGTATGGCACTGGAATGCACTCTTGGCTCGTTTAAACAGTCATTTTTAAAATTATAGTCAGTTTCAAGTCACTAATATTGTCTACAGGGTGCTTTTGATTTTCTCCATCTGTCTGCCTTTGGCCTTTCTTTACATTTAGTTTCCCATTTACATGCTGGTTATGACTTCAGTTGCTTTCATGTGCGTAGGACATGGTGTATTTCCTGTGCAGCTTCTCTATTTTGCTTTGCTAAGCGACACTTTTAAAACTGTGCTCTCATCGAAAATGTTACAGATTTCATTGTTAAATTTGCATTGCATTTATTTAGAAGAGATGTAATTCATTTATTATTTCATAATGTTACTGTCAAAATAATGTGTTTTAGGGTGATAGTTAACTACAGAGAGCAGAGTGACTGTGTTCTCATGAATGGACGGTCTGTCCTTGTGGGCATTAGGGTCTGTTTGCTGAGTGCTAATAGCTAGGTCAACTGCAGAACTGTTGTCAGAGGTCCAGCAGTGTTCATCAAAACTAACTACTGGAAAGATCCACTTATGATGGGCTAAATCAGAATGGTGGACAAGGAGAAAAACACAGCGTATCAGTTTATTTTAAAAAATTGTTCCTCTGACCCCTGTTGTGATGTTTGCATGGCTTTTGTTGAAGTGCATAAATTGAACTAGTTAGATCTGATTGGTTTACCATCCATTTTGGCAGTGCTTTGACATTTTGGAAAGAGTGTAACAAAAGCAGAGGATGAGTTTCTCTGCTGTATGTGAAAGTAATCGGCATAATGAAAAAAGTGTCTCACTAAAAAGTTAGTGTGTGCAGTGCTGTTGTGCTTTTGCTCTCTAAAAGGCAATGCCCAAGTCTCATGAAAGACACACTTAGTTCATGGTGGCCTGTGTTAGCTTTGTGGCTAGATAGATGAAACTTGAAAGTGGCACAAGAAGAAAAATGATCAACCCTAGGTGAGATGAAAAAAGGGAACGGATGTATGAATTAAATACAAAAAGAACCAATTTACTAATTGTCTGGCTGTTTAATGTCAGTATTATAAAGCTGGCACCCATACCCCTGTCTTCACATACTGGGATTGTTAGTTCATGTAATTTTACCCCTGTGGTCTGATTGCAGGGACGTGTCCACTTAGTGTCAAAAAAGGGTTCTGACCTGTCCAAAAAACCAGAAGCAAAAATTCACTGAAATTTGATTGCGTTTAACTGAGATTAAGCAGAGAATTTTTTAAAAATTGCTGATTGTTGAAATGCATTATATAAATATAACCAAATAATAAAACTATTAGCTTGCTTACATTGGCGCACCATCTTTGTAGTTTACTACCCTACATACCGGCTTTGCCACTGCACCCCCTAGTGGAAGGGCAGGTAGTGCATCACTAGGCCGGTGAGCTGATTACTACCAGACCAGGCTTGATGACTGGCGACTGGTACGGCCTGCTGAGCCTATCAGCGGCACTTTGGCGAATGGGGGGATGGGGGTAGGGTTTGGTGGGTGGGTGAGGGGGGTTTGGCTAATGGAAAGCAGCTTGGCCCCCTGGCCCCGTGGCGTGGCCGGGGACGTGGGGGTCGGCCAGGGCCCCTGCCGTCCAGGACAAGGAAGCCCTTATTAGCTTTATGAGAGAGGCAGGCTGCCTCCCCAGGAAATGAGCCCTGCACCAGGGACCCTGGCCCTGACCTCCACAGGGTAACCTTTGGGCCGCTGGGTCCGCCTCTGCTTCTCGTCAGCGGGACAGAGGGAGGGGGCGGGTGGGGGGGATGGGGTGGTCGGCCAGGGGCAGTTGGGGACCCCGGGGTGGGGCCCCAGAGCGGGGGGCCAGGGGCGAGAGGAGGGCAGTGCGGGTGAGCTGAAGATGTTTAGCGTTGCGTGTGTTGGGGGGGATGTGGGGGGGGGGCTCAGGCACCGAGGTTCTTTCATTGACAATATGGAGCTTGCTAGCAATATTGACTTCTCCACTCCTGCTTAACTTCAGATTGGTGTGTAACATTCATGCATTAAAACAAAATTAACCCGCGGGTCAAGTGCTTTAGTGGTTGTGCATAAGAGATGGGCTGTTGCCGCGTCCAGTTAAGCATCTAGCGCAGGGCTTGGGTTTCTCAGCGATCCATTTCGCCGGCTGGTAGATTACACTGGCAAGCCTCAGTCTTTATCTCACACTGGATAGAGCTGGCTGAGTTAATTGCATTCTGTTTAGTGTTCTGCTTCCAAAGGAGCATAAGAAAAATGTCTTGGAAATGAATAGCCTTATGGTGAGAGATACCGCACCGATACAGGCCGCCGCTGCAGTGCTACCTGTGCACCTCAGCCAGTAAAGCAGCGCTCGACGTCAAACGCCAGGACGCTGCAGCGCGAAAAGCGCTACTGAGCTACTGGTGCAGATGATTGACATCTTTATTTCTCTTTGGTAAAAAGATGGCTGGCCAAACAAAAAGGCGGGGGGGGGGGGGGGCCTCTCATTAGGAATGAGATGGGGGGCGTGGCCTGTAAATCTGCGCTGTAAAACCTCCAGCTCAGGATCTCCTTGCCTTTTTTTGGGGGGGGGAAGATGGAGCTGTGCTGTTAAATCAGTCCCCCTAAAAAGAGCTGGAAGCACCGTCTCCTTCACAATGAGCGCCGTGCGCTTGCAGCGGCAACCTTTTGCCACCGCGGCCGCCGCTCTCATTGACTGAAAATAGGCCGAGTTTGGCCTGCCTGACAGCGCAATCACCACGCCCGCGGAGAACCCTTCGCCGTCTGAGCAGGGCGGCTGCAGAGGGCGCTGATATTTATCCTGCCTCGCCCCGAAAACGCTCCTCTCCTGCGCGCTCCTTTTTCTGTGTTTCCCTGTGAGGATGCCTTCACACGGAGGCACCGGAGTTTGAGTGCTGAAGGCTTGCTAAGTGTTTACTGTTAGGCGATTTTAGGTTAAAAACTTCTCCCCGAAGTGTGCAGGGGCATTGTCCCATTCAGGGAGTGAAAATTTGGACCTTTTTCGTTCCCCCCCCCCCCCCGTTCTGCGCTCTTGCCCCACCCCCCCCCCGCAGTAGGCCCGCGTGCCTGGAGCCGGAGGGCAGGTCCCGAGCCCTCGCCACTTTGACATTTCACCCCGGCGAGGACCCGCTCCCTAATCCGCAGGAATGTGCGGCGGGTGGAGTTCAGCCCAGGATACCGCTTCCACACTTCTCCCAAAATGTCACGCCGGCGCGTACCGAAGCGCTGATTGAATAAATTTCCTCCTCCTCCTCCTCCTCCGTAACTGCCAGGGCCCAAATGTCTTTTGACTGTCTCCATTTATTCTCATTTCTTGTCTTAAAAAAGCGTAGTTTAGAAGAAGGAACGGAGGACAACTGCAGTGAGCGTATTTTTCGGAGGTTTTCAGACGTGTAATTGTGCGAGGTGCTGGTACGTAGCGAGGCTGGTGTAGCGAGGCTGGTGTGGCGAGGCTGGTGTAACTCCGCTGCGACCTCCGCGTTTTTACTCTTCTTTGTTTGGCTGTCGGGGCCAAGCCTCATCTCCAGATTGGCGCTCAAATTCATGTGATGTGCGTTCCTTTGGGTTGATGAGGAAGATTAGCCATTGGCTACTGGTTTTCCTGGCGGCGTCTGGTTGGTTTTAAAAAAGCGGGGAAGAGCCGTTTGGGCTTAAAGGCCCCGGTCTGGCCCCCGTTCATCTACACACGGGTGCCGTGGTGTGCGAAGGCGCGGAGGATGGGACGAGTTCAAACAGTCTGCCGTTTCTGAGTCTGATCCATTAACGGTAATGCCTAATGGCTAACTTCGCAGAGAACAGAAGGGTTTATTGGGTTCTAAAGAGACTCGAGAGACTTTTTAAGCAGAACAGACTGGTAATGAACTGATTTTGATCAATAACTTTCCCTTAATTGTCCGTCTTGATGTCTGTCTGCCTTTAAAACCTTTAAAGAATATTTTGAAGTATAAAATGTTCTTTCTTGACTAGTTTTCCTCCTGTGTCATCATTGCACACAATTGCTCTATTTGAATTGGGCTCATTGGTTTAATTATGCAGATTTTTAATTGGACTAGCCTGGGGACGTCTCGCAAATCATCTTTCGGCATGCACAAGGACTTCGTGAATTTGTGAATCCTGCTCTTCAGGAATTAAATGCAAAATGAAATGCTAAATTACGAGCTGCTGGTGTATTGGGTAGCGTGATGGTGACTGTAGCGGAGTGGTCGTACCTCCTGCGATTGTGAGCGTTAGGTTGTCTTTGTCAGTTTCTAAAGCCTTTTGAAAAGCCGTACCCTGACAGCTCAACAGTGTGCAGGACAACGATTCTTGTGACTAATTGGCAAATATTTCCCAGTGTCCCTGAACCACAGCCGTTACATGTGAAAATATTCCTGTTCTGAGTTTGTCTGGTGCAAGCAGGTCAGGTTTACTGGCTGTAACCGTTTCCAGACGTGTGTGTGTGTGTGTGAGTGTGTTTGCGTATGCGTGCATTTATATATGAGCGTATGTGTGAAAGTGTGTGTGTGTGTGTGTGTGTGTGTGTGGGGCTGTCTGGCTGAATGAATGCATTAGTAAGTGCCTGGTTCCTGTGCAAATTTGACCTGTTCCATTCAGTCCACTGTGCCCTGGGTTATGTCATAAAGCTCAGAACAGCTCAATGAGATGTAGATTGGCTCCAAAATGAAGGGGAGGGGGCTTTGTGTGTGTATGTGTATACATGTATGTGTGTGTGTGTGTGTTTGTGTGTGTATATGTATGCACGATGCATGTGCATATATGTGTGAGTGTGTATATATGCATGTGCATATATATGTGTGTATATGTGTGCTGTGGTGGGGGGGGGGGGGTGAAGTAGCCTTCAGCGGTAATATGTTGACATCTTGGGGAGATTTATGACGGAGGGATTCATAAACGAACGAGTCTGTTTGTTTTTCGATCGCCCAAGGTTTCCTACAGGGGCTAAATCAAAGCTCTATCTTGCCCGCGCAGCGACTCGTAACTGGAGACGCGCTTTGACAGGCTTATATTTTTCTGTTTGGGTCCGAGCGTTTGCACGCTGAGACTTTCTGGGAGGGTTGGGGGGTTGGGGTGGGGGTGGGGGGCGGCATTACGGCAGTGTGTTAGTAACCCCTTGAAAGGAAAATAATCAGTTTGCGAAGCACAGTAATTGCTAATAAATAAATACAGGATGGTTCCTGCTTAACATGCCGAACACAGTCTGCGAGTCAAAGGGCCTGCCTCAGGTTTGTCTGTGCTGCTGCTGCGGAGCATTGTTATGCAGATGACTGGCTGTTAATGTACATCCCCTCAAGCACATTCTTCTGTTTTTTTTTTTTTTGCTGAAATCTCCACAGCGGTTAGTTAAACAAAAGAAAAGGGATTTTTAAAAAAAGCTGCAAAAAAGCTACGTACTATTTTCGCACCCAAAAGACAGTTTTTAATCATGTTCTGTATTGGCACACTTCAAGCTTCATCCTGAGCAATGACATTGTCTATGCTAAAGTGAAACGTAAGAATTTCATATATGATAATGCAAAAACGCTTGTCTTTTGAATGCTAAACTAATGTTGTGTATGTGTATGTAAATATAGCCTATGTGTTACGTGCATATAGAATTGGCACTAGCTTTCAGAAGTCTGCATTTACGAAATATAGGCAAAATATATTTTTTAACTGAGAAATATTAAAAATATATATTTATTGTCGCCTTTCATATTTAAAGTAGACACACCTTAGTGTAACTCTGGTTGAAAGGACTGTTCCTGCTTGCTAAGGATTTCACTACAGATCTCACTCAGCTAGCTGTGAGTCCATGCTAATGTTAGCGAGATGAGAAATGTGTGCGAGCAGTGTAGTTGTGCACGCATTAGGCATATGGGCTAATGATGTAAGATGAACATGATTGCAGCCGTGCGGGAGCATAAATTGTGGATGGTTAAGTTGCAAGTTGGTTCCTTGCCATGTACTCTGTAATGAGGCTGCTCGCTAATTTTAAGTTGCTCATACAGGTGTTGCCTGCGTCGGATCAGAAAATCGCGTTCCCACCGGCGCTGCCCACATGTTCAGCTTTCTCCCAGGTGTTTGTTTTGGTTTGATAATCACAGTCAAACCCAAAAGCATGCAACTTGAAATTACCTTGAAATAATCAACACTGTTGCTGTTGTCGTGGGTAGGTAGGGAGGCATATTTTGTTAGAATTTTCTGTTTTGGATAATTTAATCAATCCGATTCCCACCCCTTTTTATAGGCTACACTCAGAATATTACAAATCTGCGCAGGTTTTGTGAATCTGTACAGACATTTCTCAACTCAGAACTGAACCGAATGTCACAATCATTGTGTCTGGACTCAGTGTGCAGAACATAGTATGTTCTTTTAAAAGAAAAAAATTATTATTCATGGAAAAGACAGAATCTCTGTCAGTGTCAAAGTCAACCCCGCATTCCCAAGGGAGCGTAACTTGCCGAACGGTGTTACGGATTTCCATTGTTGCCGTCCCTCAGAATGAGGCCGCATGCAGCTCTTTAAAAGGCATTTATCACGGGGCTGTTCTCGGAGATGGGACATTCTGTACCACCCAGCAATACGAGCCACGTCGGGTGGAAGCAGGGTGCCGAGCGGAAGCCTCCAACAGGTGGCTCATTACGATCCTCCGCCTCTAACAAGAGCCAGAATGGCCCCTAGTAAGAGCCGGAATGGCTGCAACCGCTCCGCATTAGAATGGTTATTTTCCATCTCCCAGTTCTGCACCTGTCCCCCCTGTGAAGTTGGGAGAGGTGCCAGGGTACGCGGCGCTAGTCCCACCCCCCACCCCCCACCCCCGGTACGGGCGTGTTAAACAGAAGGTACAGATCTTTTATCTGCGCGTATCTGCAGGGCTGATAACCTCCGCGGTCTTCTCGTGAGCATGCTGGGAGTCGATGGGGCCGATAGCCGGCGCGCTCCTGCCTGCTGGAGGAGATAAGGTGAGAGGTGCATCTTTTCAGATATCTGAGGAGGTAGCGCCAGCCTGCAGCTCACGCTTAGCGCGCCCCCCAAAAACCACCGGTTCCAAACGAACGCAGCGGCCTATCAGATCCCCGCTCGAGCCTGACACCCCCTCCCCATGGGGAGCTGCTAAATTTTAACACACTTCTTAGGTGTTGTCATTTATATTGCAGACAACCCCAATCCATTGTTAGTCGCCTGGCTTATTATTCATTAATGCCGGTGTACTTTTTATATTAATATTATATTTTCTTAGAGGATGACCGCAAAGCCCCAGCTAGGGATTAGAACCCACAGGCCTTTAGGTTATTTGGTTAGTTCCATAACCACTATTCTCCTTTTCTTTCTTTGTTTCCCTCTGTTTTTTTCTCTTTCCCTCTCACTTTACTCTTTTTAACTTTGATTTTTATTCCTTTTATTCCTTTCTCACTCTTGCATCTGCCTTGCTTTCTTTGTACTCATCCTTCTCTACCTCAGTTTCTCTTTCTCTCCTTCTCTCTCTCTCCCCCTGTCTCTGCCTTTGTCAACTAGGCTACTACTACCTGTATACAGAAATAATTTTAGTGTTAAAATCTACTCTGATGGAGTACATTTAACTCTTAATTTGTTCGTTGCTGCACTCAAAACTCTGTTAGAATTGATTTATAACAATGCATTTAAGCACATCCTAATATTTGTATTAGCGTGTTTCTTTTCATTGCATAGAATTGCGTTAGTCTAACTTCCAGGATGAAGCTCAGCTGTAAAAAAAACACAGAGAATTTGCCACAGGTGAGGCTGATGAAGCATAATTAATGCCATATATTAGCCACAGTTCAGCAGAGACTTGCATGGGTCAACTGGGAGCATTAGGAGCGCCTATGCGCGGTACCCCTGACGAGCTCATTCGCCCTGCTTCAGTAGCACATGTAGCGCCGCGCGCGATTCACAGATGGTGCTAGCCAGCACACTCACTTCAGCGAGGACTTGACTCGTTAGTCTCTCGTTAGTTCTCGCTCCTTCCCTCCACTAGTTATACGCGATTGAGCTTAACGAGGCACTCGGCCACTGTGTGAAAAGCACTCTGGAAATCACAAGCGCCCATAAAAGGTGCTGTTTCCAAGTCATTTCGTAGTCTGTAAAGTTTTTCAATTTTAGACTGGGGAAGGCCGAAATGTTCCCTCCTCGCCGCTTTGTTCGCGGCACGGTTGCCACGGAATTGTTTAAAAGTGGGCGTGGGAATAAAATGGGGGAAGCGTGACGGTACAGCGTTGATCGAGCGTGTTTTCCGAAGCCAAGTGTCTGCAGTTCTGAAGCTTGTGTAAAAAATAATTCAAATTCATTCAGTTTTTTATTTTTTTTCTGACTCGCCTTCTTTCAAGTCATTCCAAAATCTCTAATGGGGGGAAAGGAGCTTTCAAAATAGAATTGAGCATTGAAACATAAACATTGATGGTTTACGCTTTATTAGGTCGCATAGAGGGGGAAATTTGCTTGGTGTTGTTATACATTCCAGTCAACTGGATAAAATTGAGGACATTTCCCACAGTAACACATCATAAACATTACGTGTTTTACACAAGCAACATTCCACATTGGCGTCCATTTGAAAAAATACATGCGCTCTGGAATTACTGGCACCCTTGGTAAAAATGAGCCAAAAAATGTTGTTGTTTATTAGCTTAACCTTGCATTCAGAATGTGATGAGAGGTAAAATTGCTCCAAGTAAATTTCTTCATGAAAGTATTTTTTTCCAAAAACATTTGTCACAATGATTGCCATCCCTAGAAATTCTTAAACAAAATTTAGCAATTTATAAATTTAGCACGTTAAAGAATTTGTAAGCGATCACAATATAATTGCCTTGTGTTGCTGAGCGTAAATTTCATCCAGATTTTTGTTTATATCATCTGAGGGTGACTATTTTGGAGGGCGCTGTATAAATAGAGATATGAAACATGAAAAAATAACAGTTTGACTGTCATAAAACATAATAATTTGTATTGAACAAGTTGCCAAATCACAATTTCAACTTGTATTGCAATTACAATTACAAGTTACCCATATTTTGTGTTGTGGAAGTTGGCCACAAACTGCTTCTAGCTGTTCAGCAGCTTTCAGTTGGGTTGGTGGGAACTTTCCCCTAAAATGAACCCTGAAATGAACTCCTTTTCTCCTAAAACGAACTCTTTTTCCCCTAAAATGAACTCTCTCCCCTAAAATGAACTCTTTTTTCCCTAAAATGAACTATTTTTTTCCCTAAAATGAACTCTCTTTCCCCTAAAATGAACTGTTTTTTCCCTAAAATGAACTCTCTTTCCCCTAAAATGAACTCTCTTTTCCCTAAAATGAACTCTAAAATGAAATCTTTTTCCCTTTTCGTACATTTTTTAAATGCGCAGGTAATGTCTTTGTTCAGGCCTGTGTAAATTCATTCATGCAGTGCAGTGCATACCTATGAGGTTTCCTTTTGAATGGAGAGTACAGGTTCTACCTCAGCAGCCTAATTTAGCCCCCCCCCCCCCCCCCCCACTTCTCTTGCTTTCCGTCTTGATTGTGAGGTGCGATGCGGTCATTACGCCGGACGTTGATTCGGATGATTGGAGTAAGGAGCGGCGCGCGGGGGCGAGGGGGGCGAGGGGGGCGTGGCGCGCCGCTCCGCCGCCTGTGAGCCGGCCTGATTGCGCGGCGTCCCTCTCCTCCTCCGCCGCCGCCGCGGAAACGGGGGGACGGGCGCCGGGGGCGCCGGAGATCAGGCCCAAATCAGCTGGAGGGCTCTCAGGGATCCGCCCCACGAGGAGATCAATCACGGGCAGGAGACGACACCTGCTGCTGGGGACTCGCGAGCCTGAGCGGAGGAGCTGGAGGACGATAGAGGGATTACATTTACCCACGTCTACATCCCTGGACTCGTTATTACAGCTCTTCTAATTCAGCCACTCTCTCTCTCTCTCTCTCTCTCTCTCTGTCCTCCTTTTCTCCTTTCCCTTTCTCACACCCAGCCAGCCCTCCTGTCTCCTTCCGTTTATATTTAATACAGCTGGGTGTGATGGCATGACGAGAATATGCTTTCATTGCCAAAGCTTTTACTGAAATAATAAATGAATTACAAATTGGTTTGCAATAACAACCTAAACAATACAGAACGAAATGGAACACTAGGCCTATATGACACGTACATGAAAATAGCCAAATAGTCTCAGTTTCTCTCTCTCTATCTCTCTCTCTCTCCGTCCCTCTCTCTCTCCCTCTCTCTGTCTGTCTCTCCCTCTCTCTCTCATTTAGGTGTCAGCCGTTCGCCCGCAGCACTGCCCTGGCGCACTTCCCAGTTATAGACGGCCTTTTAAAAGGCCTGGGCTGAACTGTAAAGATTTACTCCTCTGTTCTTCTCATCGTAGATCTGTGCTTCCTGCTGGCTGTCAGGACACCAGTGCGTATTGATTAAATGCTTAACACCGGGTTACACGTTTTGGATAGGAACTCCATACCTCAACTAAGGTGCCAGAGGGCTGTCGGAAAACATTTTCTTCCGAACGACGGTATGAATTGATAACACAACCTAAACTAAAATGGATGTAATCCCCCCCATCTTTCCATTGATCTGCAGTTACCATCTGCGCTTAACTGAATGGCACGCAGGTGCAGGCCGGCTCTTGTCACGCATGCAGGGGTCCACACACACACACACACACGCGCACACACACACACGCGCGCGCGCTGGTCCATTGCGCGTAGATTAAGAGCAGCGCAGCAGTTTGCAGGTTATCACACACACACACACACACACACACACACGCGCACACACACACACGCGCGCGCGCTGGTCCATTGCGCGTAGATTAAGAGCAGCGCAGCAGTTTGCAGGTTATTAGAGCGGAGGCGAATCCTCAGCTTTTGCGCCTCCGTTGCGTCAGCCGCTTCGTAAGGCAGTTTCTTTCGTTCCAGCGCTTATCTCCCCCCTGCAACTGGAGATGGCGAGATTGCGGCCCTGCGGAGGGGCAGGTGGCTCGCCGCTCGCCGTTAGCCTGGTGCTCTCGCGCGTAGCCACACGGGCGCTTCTGACCCGACCGTCACAGAAACCCAAAAAGCCTCGGGTCCGGGGCTGAGCGGAGAGGCCCCCCCCCTCAGACGCGCGCTGCACAGTGACGTTGGGTCGGCCGAACGGGGAGAGGAGATAAGACGCGGCCCGTTGCGTAACGCCTCAGCGCCTTGTGCTCACCGCCTCAGCGCCCCGTCTCGCGCTGGCCTCCGCCCCGCATCCCCAATCTCCCGTTCCGTTTATCTCCAGCGTGTAGGCTGGCGCTCGGCGGTGGCACCCGACTTCCTGCCAGGGCCCGGGTTCTGGCCGTCGCGAACGCTGTTGCGAAACAGGCGGGGACTCTGGTGGGGAGGGGGGGCCCGGGGATAGGGGTGTGGGTTTGAGGAGGAGGGGCCGGATAGGCTGTGGGTTTGAGGAGAGGGGACCCGGGATAGGGCTGTGGGTTTGAGGAGGAGGGGGGGAGGGGAGAAGACCGCCACAGTTTTCAGGTAAGAGTGAAAACGCCAGCGGGGGTTAGCTGCGGGCGACCAGTAATCAGGTGATCTGCTAATTCATGCTTCCATTACCTCCCTCCATTAGATCCCTATCTCTGGAGCGCTTTAATAGGGGAAACACTAATGGTGTTTTAACAAACACGGAGGCGGTGGCGTGGGGAGGGGGGACGGTGCCAAAAACATTCTATTAAATAATAACAGGTCAAAAAGAAGTTGTTTTATTTTGCTTTGCTGTAGCACATTTTTCAGGATTTACTGGAGAGAATAAAAAAAGAAAGTCACAGGAGCCATGTAACTGTAGAAAACCACAGAAGAAAAGTGTGTCCTCTTTTCTGTTTACTATTGATAGCTGTGGTGTGTCTTTACACGAAAGGAGTGTCTTTTTAAATAAAGCGTATACATCATCAGCAGTAATTCATTTCCGAAATATTTTCTCCATGTGAAGTTGCGCAGTAAGTTTCAATTAGTTTTGGTTCAGAATTTTAAATGATTAGTAATTCAGAGTAATTCAGATTAAGAATGTTTTTTTTGTTCCATTCTTCTGAGTGGCGTGGCATTGCAGCGCCGGCGCTATCCCATTAGCATCTCATTTCTGGCGCTGGCGGTATGAAAGGCGGCGACGCGTCAGCGCCTCTGAGGCGCCGGGGATGGGAACCCCGCCATAAAGGGGTCCGGGGTCCGGGGGGCGGGGGGCGGAGGGGGCCAACCCGAGCGCGCGCGTGCGGCTCGGCGGAGCCCGCCGCTGTGGAAGTATCAAATCAGCGCCTTTCCGCCAACTTCCACCGCGAGGGGCTCTAATTAGCCCTTTTGTTGCCGGCTGAATGGCGAGTGCGAGAGAATGGCGGGAACCCCAGCGGAGGCTCGGGTGGAGGGGGCGGGGGAACGGGGGGGGGGGGCGTTGGGCAGGGGGCGGGGGCTGGGTTATGAAATAACCCACCCGATGGCTCTCCTAGTGCCCTGTAGTGTGCAGGTAGGGCACCCTGTGTGGGAGGCCCTGTGTATCTGCTCTGTCAACATTCCCGATAGTGTGGAGGCGGAGCCTTAATGCCCCCAGGCCAGAGCTCCTCCCACTGTCCCTCTCACTGTTGGCGTATCGGGGAAAAGGGCGTGGCTGGTCCCCGCTCCCGTGAATTTTCTTCCAGAGAAGCTTCACATCGTTATCATTATGCAGCATAATGCACATGATACAGTCCTTGTGTTTTTTAAGATTTTCTTTTTGAATATAAAAGCAACTGTGTTTGTCTCCCCACCGATCCCTCCTTATTGTTCTTTGAATGCTAGAAAGCTGTTTCATCATTATCTGTATTGTGTTGGACATTTTAATGGATGTCGTCAGGAACACCTGATTGCGTTGTGTATTTTTTTTGTACAGCTGAAAGCTCTGCCCCTCCCCACCCTCTACCCACCCTTTGATCATGAGTGTAACAACTAACGCGCAAGTGACAATCCGACGGGGTCATTAAGAGACAATGCTTTTGGAGCTCATAAGCAGCTCTGTCGGCTGCAGACAGCATCATGCAGAGGGTCCCCACCTCTGTGGTGCGTACTCTGGCTTTGCGAGCGTTCAGCCTGATCTGAGCCCCGTGGGCACTGTGAAACGCGCGCTGTACGCCGCGGCCTTCTCTGGGGCTATGAAGGCTTGCCCAGCACACTCTCCAATGAAATAAGATGTAGAAGGCTGCCATCCCTGTATGACAGTTGTATAGACGTGGGCTTTTTTAAGCTAAATTGTAATCCATAGTCTTTTTTTTGGGGGGGTGGGGGAGGGGGAGGGGGGTGCGGTTGGATCAGTTGAGTAAATCCTGGAATACGGCTTAAACCCATAATTGATTTATGCGTTTGTTGACCAAAAAAAAAAAAAAGAAGAAAAATCTCCGAAGGGATTAGCTGGAGAATCGGATGAGCGATGGAGACTATGCCCCTGACTGAGAGGCCCGCAGAAGCATATTCATGCGTCTGAATGCGCTGCGGATGTCATTCAGCAGCCTGGCAGATTATTTCACCAGGCTAAAAACACCGTCTCCGTCGAGTCGAGGAATTAGGCAACGCGTTCATGAACACCGTCTTCAGAGTCTCCCTCCGTGCCCGTCTGACAGCAACCTTTTCTCCCAAGCTTCCACACATCACCAGAAAACGCCAAAAAATGTTTTTTAACCCCGTGGGGTGGGAGGAGGCGGGGGGTGGGTGTTCAGGGGAAATCTTAAATGCCATTTCTCCTCTTTAAAAGAGGATAATATTGCTCGTGATTGATGGCTCTTTATTCCTGAGGTTGATAACTGCAGCGAGGATGCGACCGAAACGTTGTAGTCCCACATTTCAAATTCTCTGAGCATTAGTTCCGATTCCCTGGCACCGCAGAGGAAGTTCTGGTTTTTAAGATCTGTTGTGTCATTTTATCGCCGTAATAAACCTCAGAATCGGGTTAGATTTATTTATTTTTTTTAAAAAGATGTTTTGTGCGTGCGGGGTGTTTATAAGAGCAGGAATGCCTTTGCTCACTCGGATTGATCGCCAGAGCTTGGCGCTTTGACACGCCCATGACTCAGACGGTGTCATTTCTGCTCTGTTCTTTTTCCCTTTCTTTCTCTTTCCGTGGCTTGGAGATGCTGACGACGCTGTCGAGATCAACCGTAGACCATTGAGCGCGGTGTAAAACGGGACTGCGTCTTTGTCCCCCCCCCCCACACCTGAATCAGAGTTTACGCTCATCGCAGGCATTTCTTTTACCGCTAACGCTTTCTGCCTGACCTTCCGGGGTAGAGGCCGAGGGAGAAAAAGCGTGCGGGGTCCGGGTCCTTCCTCGGGGGCCGGGGGGTTATTTTGGGCGCGCCCGCAGCCGTGGCACCGGGCCCACAAAGAGCCGGAGTGCCCAACAGGTGTTTGAGCGCTTATCGCTCTGCCGTGGCTTATCTGCCAAGTTCAGCTTCCTGCCTCCTCGCTCAGGTCTCAGAGTGGAGAAATACTTCACTTAACCTCTGACCTCACCCCCCCCCAACCCCACCCCCGCCCAGCGCATCCAACCAGGCGGAGAGCCAACGGATGAAGGCCCGGGACAGTTTGGCATGGGCTGCATTCTTGGAGAAAACGGCACTGTTTTTTTTTTCTCTCTCCTCGCTGTCCAGTTTCAGGAGTTCGTGCCTGTTGGGACCGTAGCGAAAAGCTGCATTACTCAGACTTCTCACTTTCATGTGTGCGGATCCATTTATTTTCTTTTTTCGGGTTCTGAGTCGCTAAGTCCATTTTTCTGAGTCGGTCTTTTGATCCGTTGCTCGTTTCTGTGTTTCTTGAACATTAATCAAGGTTGTTTTTTTTTTTTTTTGAAGGGGGGGGAGAAAATAAATGGCCTGTTCACCCCCAGACCTCCGGACACGCTCACGCTCACGTACACGCACACACACACACTGACGTACACGCGCACGCACACACGCTCGCAGCTCGTGCAAAAACAACAGCGGGGAGGGCAGCGGGGAGGACAAAGAGGAGAGTGTCTTTTTTTAAAAAACGGGGCGACCCCCCTCGGAGCCGGGGTCGGGAGTCTGACAGCGCCTTTCTAAATCCACCCTCGGCGGGTGTAGGGCCGGGAGACCGGGGGTCTCGGAGCCATGAGAGCCTCCATTGTGAAAGGTCGGCTCTGTTACAGTAGAGTGGATGCAGGGGTCTCGCCGCAGACAAAGGCAGGGGTCAAACAGGCCCCTGTTATTTACAGTAGTCCCTTTCATTGCCCGAGTGAAACAGGAGCCTCCAGGGGCCTCGTGGGAAGGCCAGTGTTTTTGCTCAGCCAGGCCTTCAGTGAGGTCAAAGGGCACGGCCGCTGGGGGGTAGCTGACTTCCAGCGGTTTCATACAGGGGCCCTTTTATTGATCACCAAAGCATTCTGTCGTATAGGCAAAAGTTTTAAAGAAAGGAGAGAGCCTCGCACGACCCGCAATGGGAGCGCCCATCCAAATGGCCGGGGCTGTGGAGGCGAACACGCACCGCAGGGACACAAAAGGAGGGTAGACACGGCTAACAGGCTGATGGATTGGCTCTGTTTCTTTCTTTTTCTTTTTTTTTTTTTTTGCCTGGCTAAACGTTTTTCTTTTTATTTCTTACTTTTGGTCGAACCACTCACCCTCTGAATGCCTTCCATGACCAAGAGGAGCGTAACTACAGCTTTTTGTCTCGATGGCCCTTGGACAACAACAATACGATCTAGCCTGAATCCATGAGGAATTTCACCGTTGCATTGTTTTCTGCTGTAAGATTTTGAAACAGGGAGCTAGTAGCAGAATTAGAAATCTTCAGTAAAATTGCATCCAGTTAATATTGTTGTGTAACTGCTTCCAAGTACGTTTTGGAATTCGGAAATATTTTTTTACATTTATTTTTACTCAATGGCTCGGTTCAGGAAAGATTATCTGAGTTTGTATACCCAAGACTACAGTTTTTGTATACACATGGACTAATGGCGTACATCAATGGCTACTTGGTTGCGATGATTTTAAAAATCAGTAGTGTTTGGTTTTTCTCAATTAGAAATATAAAAAGACAGCACGTGAGTCTTCATAGCACAGAGGGGAGGAGCAAAAAATAAAAGAGAGAAAAAAGCACCATCTGCCATGAGAAACCCGTATAATCTTGCCGTAATCTTGACTTAAATGTTGGCCATGAGGGCGATAGTGGACAGAGGGCGAAGACGAGAGCCTTACATGCGCCGAGAATGACCCAATAGCTGGCCGGAACAGATTTTATTATTTTTTTGGGTACACAATGACAACGGGGTTAAAGTTCATGGGACAGAGAGCCCAAGCATTGGTGGGGGGGCGGTAGGGTCTTGGGGGCCAGTTTGACCCCCCACCTTTGAGACCATTGTCTTTTATAACACAAAGGCCACCGTCTTCTGGCCAGTGCCATTGTGGAGCTGAGTTTGACAGAGGCTTTGAATTTGGCTGACAGCACAGTGACCAATGGAATAGGAAAAAGAGTTGTTTTTCTGCAACAACGGAAAGCGATGACAACATTTCGCCCTGTCCCTGTAGCCATACAGATATCCCCTTTATATCTCTAGGACTGAGTCATGGTTAAAAAGGAGGAAAGCAAGTTAATATAACTTAATTAACAGCCGTCCTATGCACTGACTTTAGTAACGCAGTTTGTTGTACTACTTGCGCTTCATTCAGTGAACATAATGGGGGTAGTGTGATGAGGGTCTGGATGAGCCTACGTTTTAAAATGA
This sequence comes from Anguilla rostrata, assembly GCF_018555375.3. Classification (NCBI taxonomy): domain Eukaryota; kingdom Metazoa; phylum Chordata; class Actinopteri; order Anguilliformes; family Anguillidae; genus Anguilla; species Anguilla rostrata. The sequence continues at coordinate 20,893,396 of NC_057941.1, read as the reverse complement.
ACCCCTTTGCTTTAGCAGTTCCCGGAGTGTGGAGTGCGTAGAAGTACATCACTCTCCATCTCCACACCAAATGATGTGTTAGGAGCAAGCAGGGGGAGTAGCGTTTCATTCTAGTTAGGTGGAATGGAGATGTGTCAGGGAGGGTCAAGCTGGCATGTGAGGCTAGAGCAATCTCTCTCTCTCACTCTCCCCTTCTCCTCATTCTCCCCAATGTATCCGTATTGCTCTCCCTTCCTTCTCCCTCTCCCAGTCCCCCCCCCCCCCCCCCCACCCCAGTGATGTGATGAAGTAGTAGTGTTCTTTCTGGAGCTGTCACCTTTGTTTTGTCGTCTAATGCGCTGGATGGTTAAAAATAAACCTGAGTGTACGCAGGGGGGACAGAGCAGAGCTGAGCTCATCTTGGTGAGCTGGTTATTAGCACCCTGGAACACAGCGGTGAATAAGAGAACTTCTCCCTTCCCGCCACGGGGAAAAGCAAGAATGCTCCCGCAAGAGGTGCTCAAAACAGCCTCAAGAACCTTAAGAAATAGCTTGCCAGTCAGCGCGTGCGCACGTGCTAAACCTGGAGCTGTGACATGAATGGGATTGTGTTGATGTTGCCTTCACTAATTAAGGTAACAGACAAAGAACTGGTAGAGGCTATATTAAGTATTTTGTATGCCAATGATGGGTGTCCGTAAATAAATGTGATATTCTGTTTGATTTCCTGGTAATAACCTGCAGTTTGCCTGTTGCCTTGACTGATACAGGCTGTGGACTGTTAAGCTGAGTGCTTCTGATTGACACTCATGTTGGTTATTGGACAGCCTGTGTGTGTTGGTTGTGTAGGTGCAAGGTTCAGGAGAGAGTACTGCTTGTATGGGCAGACATGGCCACTGTGAGTCTTCACTTTTGCTGTGTTAGATTTTTTAGAAAAGGTCTTGTTTTTGGCCTTTTTGGTTAAAATGTTAAAATATTTTTACAGTCAACACTTTGAAAAACTAATCATGGAATCAGTAGCTACTTCCAATATAAGTCGTTTTTATTTGAACAAGGTTTATTTCTAGATTTTTGTCTGTATATCATAGACATCACGTGTATATCAATTTTTGTCCACACAACCATGAACATGCGAATAACTCCCAACCCTAAAGGAAGGTCTGAGCAAGTTCAAATGGAACAAAAATGGACTCCCTCGATTGAATCATATGCCAACAATAATAAGCTGATGTGAGTTGCCTTTTGCACTGGTCTCTCGTACCATTGCCAGGAGAGACCTGTGCCCCAGCTTTGGAGAAAAATTGGGCAGGGTCTGACAGCCATGCTACCACGTCAGTGCCGATTCTGACCACTCCTCTTCAGATTCGGACTCTGTGGCCTTTGCGCAGTTTGCACCAGCTCAAAAAAACTCAGAAAGGTTCCTCGCTTTCTCGCGTCCTCCTCGCTCGCTTCAAACGTCTTTGATATGTCACGGAACGGGTCCCAAAGGCGGAACCGGGAAAAAGTCAAGGATGACCGTCAACAAAGGCCCGGTGGAGCGCGTACCTTACTGTCTGAGCTCTCCAGGCCATTCCAAATCCTGACATTTTCTTACCAGCGAACCGTAAAGAATGAAGAAGGGGGGGGGGGGGGCCTGTTTCTCTACAATCACAGGCCGGTATCAGAACGGTGGGCCGGGGCATTCAGACCTGGGAGATGGTGGGGCTTTCACATGGCCTCAGGGTCCCGACCCCGTCCTTTGTTCCGTGTGTTCCCTTTTCCCTTGCTCAGAAGAGGGTTCTTTGAGCACCCTCGACCCCCCTCTGCGCCTTCTACTTCAAGACGTTAATAGCGGCACTGGAACTAATCGCGGACCCCCCCCCCCCCACCTCCAAACCACCTCCACCCTCACAATTGTCTCCCGTAGGAGAGCGAACCTGGAGCCGTGAGCCCCCTTGCGCTCACACGCTTATCCATATTTTCAGATCTTTCATTTTTATGCCTTGTGGGAGAGGAGGATGTTTGTGAGAGTTTTGTTCATTCGTCGATGATTTAGAAAAGCCTGTTGAAAACCTAAAAAAATCTCTCCCACATAAATGAATATGATTTTTTCCCCCCTACAAAATAAATGCGGTTCTCTTCCTCCCAAGATTATCTTTGTTGTGAAGAGTGCTATAGTACTGAATTGTGCATGGGTGTGTTATCTTACACTTATTTTTCTGTAAGCGGGTGTGTAACTAATTCTTCATGCATCTGAATTCAAAGCATCCTTTACCTGCTCAAATTTTAAAGGCAGCTTCCTTTCCAATATGTCTGTCCTGCATGTTCCCCTGTCCTTAGAAGGCTGATGATGTTTTTGAAGGGTAGCTGGTGTTGGAACTTTCTCTTACAAAAATCAGCAATTATCAAAAGTGTATATACCTGGAACTTCCTGGAGGAAGTGTTTAGATAACAAACACAAAGGTGCAAAAGCTAGATTGGATGCCAGGTGTACAGACTGCAGGACAGGGACAGAGCTGTTGAAGCACTGGGAGGAAGTGGGGGGACTAAGAGTTCCAGGGGTTCCAGGGGCAGTTCTGGGGCTTTCCTGACCCAGGCTGGAGTGGAGAGTTAAACATCGTAAATTTAGTTAAAGCGTATAGCATTGTACACTCCTCTCCAAATGAATTGTGCGAGCGGTAGTGAAGAGATAATGATTCTCAATCACACAGACGTGCACACTGTGAGATGCTTAATGCAAGCACCTGTTAGTGGTGTGGACATACATTAGAAAACAAAGTGATTAGTCTGAACGAGCACACAGGGTGAGATAAAAGTTGACATTCCTATCATAGGGAAAATCACTTCCGTTTATCGTACTGTAGAGACTGGGGCATTGGTGTAGTACAGAGTCACGTTCCGGGGGGGGGGATAGGGACAGGGTTGAGTCATGCTGTAGAGAATTTGGCGCGGATGGAGACAGGGTTCAGTCATACTGTACAGATGGGGGTGGTAGAGATGGGGTTGAGTCATAATGGAGATGGGGGTGACAGGGCATGGCGTCGAGTTGTACTGTGGATAATGGAGGTGGGAAAAGGCAGGTGGGGTAAGGGACAAGGTACTGGTTGGGGTGTAGAGACTGGTGTGGGGATAAGTACGGGGTTAATTCATACTGGTGGATAGGGGTGGGGTTGAGTCATACTCTAGAGCAGTGGTTCTTAACCTGGGTTCGGTCGAACCCTAGGGGTTCGGTGAGTCGGTCTCAGGGGTTCGGTGGAGCCTCCGCCGCAGAGGTCCACCCCTCAGTCTAGTCTGCATTATTACACTATTTTTTACTAAAGAAGGGTTCGGTGAATGAGCATATGAAACTGGTGGGGTTCGGTGCCTCCAACAAGGTTAAGAACCACTGCTCTAGAGACTGTGGGGATAGGGACAGGGTTGAGTCATACTCTAGAGACTGGTGGATAGGGACCGGGCGGAGTCGTACTCTAGAGACTGGGGGATAGGGACAGGGTTGAGTCATACTCTAGAGACTGTGGGGATAGGGACAGGGTTGAGTCATACTCTAGAGACTGGTGGATAGGGACAGGGTTGAGTCATACTCTAGAGACTGGTGGATAGGGACCGGGCGGAGTCGTACTCTAGAGACTGGGGGATAGGGACAGGGTTGAGTCGTACTCTAGAGACTGGAGGGATAGGGATAGGGATGGGGTTGAGTCATACAGTAGAGCCTGGGGGCATGTGATTGAGTTGTATGAGAAGGTAAGGCCCCTCCAGCAGCTGGTCTCCTCTCTGGCTGTTTTTCATGGTCCTCTTAAACATCCCACTGCAATGTGGAGAGCAGCATTTTACGAGTTTATGAGTGCAAGGCAATGTGCTTTACAATGCACTGACTTCTCTCTCTCTTTCCCCTCTCATTCTCGCTTTTCTCTCCCTCACTTTCTCTTTCTCTGAAGGATTTAAGGTTATATTAGTGTGACAGGAGTTATCCCGGGGCTGCCAAAGCCTTTTAGGATATGAAGATAAAACACCTCCGCTTTCTCCCTCCCTTCCAAATAAGCATTCCCGAAAGAGCATACCCTTTTTCCCCGAAATATTTTAGCTGCTGTCTTATAAATAATCTCTCTCTCTCTCTCTTGCTTTTTCATCATCTCTCGCTCTTTCTCTCTCCTTGTTTCGACCTCACCACATCACACCTGTTTGCCCAGTGATTCTGGATCTGTTCCACCGTGGAGAGCAGCTCCAGTCGTTTCTGTGGAATCCCCTGACTGGTTATTCTCGTGACCAGTGAGCCGAAAACTCCAACGTCATGAGGAGGAGGAGGAGGAGGAGGTGGTGCGGGAGGAGGAGGTGCAGGAGGAGATGTAATCCAGCCCCTGTCTCACAAGGCACTAAATTACAGACCGAGTCCCCAGCTGGTCGCGGGGAGGTCCCCACTGTTCCTGTGGCGTTGGCGAGATGCTGTCGGGCACCCTTCCCGCCAAAACGGCAGGCCCTGTTATCACCGGCAACGAGAATAGAGGGGTGGACGTCAGGGGAGCGAACCCCATGCCGAACGGGGCAAATTAAATATTTTTTTCCGTCGGCAGACAAAACGAGCGAGAGGGAGACAGGAAGAGGGATATCAGGTCAATATTAGACGTATCGCTCTCGTGAAGCACTCGGAGAATCTCACCGGCGGGGGCCCCCGCAGCCGCCCCGAGCCGGGGCTAAAAATAACCGGCACACGCGGACCCCCGCTCTCCCCCGAGGGGCGCTCCGGGATCCGTCTGCGCCCGCGCCTCTAAATCACGCCCCAGAAAAGAGACGCCGGCGAGAACAGAGGGGGCTGCGACAATGGCGGCGGCGGCGGCGGCGGCCTCGGAGAGAGGCGGCGGATTCCTGAGCGCCGCGCGACGCTAACGTCGCCCGAGCGACGCCGCCGCGGGGCGCGATTACAGCACGCTGCGCGGAACTGGCCCCCGCGCCGGATCTAAATCAGCTCTTCCCTTCTGCCCTTTTACCGTCTACCCTCAACGAGATTTATTTAGCCCCAGAATAGGCACGTATTTACATAAAAAGGGCTTTTAAGTATGTATATTGGAAAGGTCCTTGCTTTTTTTTTTTTTTTTTAAAGAGGAAAGATGCACTCAGGAGAGAGCATTATAAAGACCGGCAGACGGCTTGGGCGATGTAGAAATTACTCAGCCATCAGATCTGAAACTGTTTTTTTTTCCCCAGTCTCCCTAGCACAAAGTTCTTCAGCTTTCATTTTGTGCCTTTCATGTACTTCTCTGTAAAGGCTGTGGAGTTCTCACTTGCGTTCGCTTTTCTCCCCGTGAAGCACAGTTTCCATGTAGCACAAATCTTCTAGCTCCTCATAAACAGTGAAGCGGTTCCCTCACCTACTGTACCCAACACAGCACAACAGCTCCAGTTTATCAGCAGTGCTACTTTTCTAAGTAGCCATTCCACAGTAGACCTCCATTTGCCTGCTTTTGGACTGTTTGTGACGCTTTTGCTGTTAGAGCTGGAACTGCTCTGCATAAACTTACGTGCCAAACCTCAAACCCAAACCCTGAACTAAGGAGCAGATAGGGCCAAGGGCCAAAGCCCCAAGCGCACAGAGACGATCATTCCCAAATCTGTGTGGTATAGGGAGCGGGGAGTGTGTGACCCAGTAATTAGGTTAATGTGATTCCTCCCAATAACTCAGCTGTAGTATCCAATTTTTCTCCACTGGCACCGGTCATAGGTTTTGTAAACCATCATGCCTCTTTGTTGACTCATGTTAGTGCCCCCCATTTACAGTCCAAAAGGGGTCCAGAGAAGTGTCAAACTGTCACTTTGTTTTTACAGCTGGCAATTGATTACACTCTTTTCTTAAATGGTGATGAAAGCAGGTCTATGGAAACCAGTGAGCAGAGAGAAGAGCTCACTTACCCAGCTCAGAATTGCACTGCTGTAATACACACCGATTTAACATTAAACAAAATAACATCATGACATTTCTTATCCAAAAATATTACTATTAAAGGCTTGTGATCAAAGCTGAAAGCTCTTAATATGCTATTAATCATATGGTTTCTTGGAAATATTTGGAACAACTGTTTCAATCATTTGGAACAACTCATTCTTTTCTTGGGTTGACCTTTTTCCACATTTCTTGTAATATTTTTTCAGAAAAAAGAAACAACCTGTCATTGACTATAATGGGAAATTCGCTGAATGGTTCAATGGACGTCATCACCACTTTCGCCGCTGTTGCGAGTTGATAAAAAGTACTCTGTGTTCAGATGTCAGGGCAGAGCTGGTGAACGTGTGTTGAGCAGGAAATGAATAGCACCTGGTTATGAATGTCATGTCGACTTTGAAAGAAGGGCGAAGTCTCTTATCCTCCGCCAGCTCTGCTTTGCCAGTTTTGCCATTTGCCCCACCATGTGGAGGCCCCTTCCCATTTCTAGAACATTCTTTGCCTCCAGTGCACGAAGTCGTTGCGTGCCGCACTTACGTGCGTTGAGACTCAGTGAAGAGCTTTTCTTGGCCGGTTGTTGGAAATCTGGTCTGTGTTTTCACACAGATGCGCATGTGTGTGGGCCACCAGTCAAAAAGAACAAAAAAAAGACAGTAGAGAGTCTTTATTTTGTACAGAAGTATTGCATGCTTGACCAACATGAATAGGTCAGCACTTTAAATAAACATACAGACTGAGCACACCTCTTCTGTTGTTTATTAATACTAGAATAGGAGATGTGAGGCCGTCCCTACACATGTGCGATTGATCTCACAGGTCATTAGCAGCCCCCCTCTTACCCCCCCCCCCACCCCCACCCCTACTCCACTCATCCCTCCCTCTCTGTAAGCCGCTCTCCTCTTTTTTTATTGAACTGCAATTACAAGCCCAGCAAAGTAAAAAAAAATACAAGGGGCAGGTGTGGCGAAGCTGGGAGCAATTTGAGTGTTACTCTTGGCTTCTCCCTGAAGTTTAGCGCAGGGATTGGAGATCTGGAAGTGAGGTAAGGGTTTTTAAACAGCTGTGGTGGCGAGGTGGTGAATTTAGCTGCATAAAAGTATACTTCCTTTTTCTGAAAAAAAAAAAAAAGTCTTTATGGTCAGTGGAAGTGCTTTCCAAGAGCATAGGCTGGTGGTTGCAGCTATGCCATTAGCCGATTATAATGAGTCCTCAACAGCTGGGCACATTTGGCTTCATCTTGCTAGGAGATGAGTGGGTTTAAGTCATCATGGGTCTCCCCGGTTACCCCTTAATTAGCTCCTCCCAGTGACATGCCAGGTGCATATAGGCTGCTGCTTGTCATCAGTGAGGGACATGCCTCTCCTGCAGCGGTGTGTGGACTGTAGAGTGGAAACGACGCGTGGCTGGGTTTCAGGTGAGTCCATTGAGGCGGTGCCAGTGTTTCTGCTGCTGCTGTGTGAGCTGCATTTCAGTAGTACAACTAGCCATTCCACACTGAATGAAGAAAATGATTTTTTTGGCAAATTTGATATTGAAGAATATGATTTTGCCAACTAATTTGGAAGAGGTAGTAAATGCAAAGCAGGCTTATTGCAGCCAAAGAGGGAACTTTGCGTGAGGGGCGTGTCTTGGCTGAGCTGTCTCCTCAGATGGATGTGTGGCTGTTTGCTGAGTGTTGGTTTGTGGGGTCATTCCAGGTTTGGGCAGAAGTCCACACACGTGCGCCATCACAGTTAGCCTCCCCGTCTCGGTATAAACAACATGTGTCAGTTCCTCGATGATGGATGGATGATGCTTGGCGGTGTGCTCTGGTAGGTCAATATGTTTACCATATGGCCTGCAGCGACTCGGTCAAACATCTCTGAAATGCGCTCCAAACGCCATTATCCGCGAAAGCGTTTCCCACAATCCATCGTAGCCATGCAATCTGAAGAAAGGCTGGCTATAAGGCCTGCTTTGAAAGGTTGGTGAGAGCAGAGGGCCTCCACAGCAATGTTGCTGTGATTCTGCGAATCTGATGCACTTTTTCAGATGTCTGCTACCTGAAAATTCATACAAGTGACCAAAAAAAAGACACTTCAGAATTGCTTTGTAGGTCAGTTCACGCTGTTATTTGGCAAACCCTCTCATCCAGGGTGCCTTACATGGCTGTCATGTAGGATACATATAGAGCTAATCGCATTTTAAAATTTATTAGAGTATGTAATAATATACTGCAACTTCACTGCCAACTGAAGTTTAGAATCTGATCCCGAAGGTCCTGAGTGTTTTCAGTGTTTGTGTAGTGTGTATGTTTGCACACACGCCTGATTTTACTTTCAGTCGAACGGCGTGAATTTGTTTCAAGTGTAGTTTTGGAGTGTAGTTTTGTTTTTTGGACCAAAATGGGAATTTCCCGTTGCCTTTTTAAGAAAACGTCTGCCACTGCCAGAGTCATCTGAGGTGCGGGGTTTCGCCCGTCCCGGCCGGAGGAGCGCCCGTGAGCGATTGGGAACGGGACGATGGCCGGGCTGTTATGTCTCATTAAGCCCTTACCTTCGCAACGGCAACAAAGGAGCCCATTAGCAACAAAGCCCATTAGATCAGGCCTATTGTTTCAACGTTAAAGCCCTGCCGCCATTATCCCCTCCGCCGCTTTCGTCAGCCGCCGCGGACGCTGCCAACAGGACACGCGCCAGGGTTCCAGAAAGAATCGCCTTTTTTTTTTCTTTCTTTCTTCCCGCGGCGCTAAAAAAGACGATGGAATAATTATTGCGGCATTTGGCGTCGTAGCGCTGGCAAGAGACGAGAGCAGGGGAAGGCGAACGACCAACCAGCTGCAGAGCGCCCTTTGTGATGCGTGTTCTTTTTTTTTTTCTTCTTTTTTTTGGGTCTGTAACTTCATATTGTTGCTGCCATTTTTTTAATTATTAAAGCGCTCGGAATGTAGCATTATGTACTTTAGACGATGAGCGAAAGATCACGCAGCTGAAGATAATTGCGGAATCAGTTTTGGTTCCCATCCCCCCCCCCCCCCCCCAACCCCCCCGTCTGGCGTTCCTCTTTGCGGATCGCCAGAACACTTGGAAGGCACAGTCTGTTCCTGAGAGGAGTGCGTATAACATGACACCCTCTTATTAAGATTTTGCAAGTGATAAGTTTACAGAAGGAGCTCGCGCAGCGGAGCGCTGGGGCGCGAAACGCTCGGCTTCGCCTGTTTATCGGTTCGTCGTTCCTTTCTGAAGGAGGCCAGCTTCAGGAAGAAGCAGCCCGAGGCTTTGGCGGAGGAGGGTGGGGGTTTTTTTTTCATTTCGGGGGGCCTTGCACTCGCACGTTGCGTTCGCAGGTTGCCACCGTCCACCACTTCCTGTTTCGGGGGAGAAGCGCTGCTGAGGAACTTTTAAAAAGCTGCTGACATTACGTCGTCGTTGCGAATGGGGAAGGGATGTGACAGAAAGGAAGACACTGGGGAACAATGATGGAGACCAGAAGCTGGGCTCACCCACCATTATTTATTAATAATGGTTACTCTACAGGGTTGGAGTCCTGATCTATGTGGTCACTTCTGGCACTACGATCCTTACTTCACTCTAGTGTTTCTTTTGCACCTCTGCACCTTGAACTGATGCACTTGTTGTACGTCGCTCTGGATAAGAGCGTCTGCTAAATGCCTGTAATGTAATGTAATAGAACGGTTTGACAACAGGTCACTGAATGGAGCAATGACAATATTTCTCTGTCTCCAACCAACCAAAAAAAAAAAAAAGATAACTTATTTTCTTTGTATATATTTTTTAACATTAATTTGTAACTTCATGAATATTTTACATTATTTTGGTGCACTTTGTTGCAGAGTATAGATCAGTTTTTTTGGTGTGCTCTTTGTCCTTAATTCTGAAGTTCAAACAACTTTTTTTGTTACTTGTTGAGCAGGGCAGTTTCTGACATTCGATGTTCTGCAAAGTTTGCTGGGCAAAAAATGGCTTCAGTAAGTCTTTTTTTGTAAGACAAAGAGCAAAGACAAAATGCATTTTGGCATTATTGAATGCGGACGTTGTTGTTTTTTTTTTTTCTTTCTCAAAACCGCTTTTTTGTAAGTTGAAGCCGTTCTTCTTTTACGCAGATATAACCGCTGACGTTAATGTTCTGTGAAGAACTTGACCGAATTTTTTTTTTTTTTACCTCTTTGTATTGGACAGAGACCCATATACTGTCCCGCATTGTGCAAACCGAGCAAGCGTGGAGCTGATACAAACACAGCGCACTTAAGCACCTTTCGGGTGGGTCTGGTGAGTGACCAGGCAACCCTTTGACCTCTTGCCGAGATGCAGTTGACATATCTGGAATTGATGTGTGCCGGGGAAAGAAAGGGACAGACCAAAAAAAAAAAACGGCATTGTCGAGCAGCGGGCAGGGCGGTGGGGGCGGTGCGCGGCGAAGGTCACTTTATACCGACGGCGTAAAAACCTGCCGCCGGAGCTGACGAATGGCCGTCCGCCACCTGACTGATGACCCCGGGGGCCCCGTCCGACCAGATCCTTAACACCCCCCGGCTCCGCCCACCGCAGGTGACCCGGGGACTCCGGTTGGCCGGGACGCCTCAGATTTACTGTATCTGTGTTTGCCCCGGAGGCACGTATCAGCAAGCGGACAGGGGACCCTTTTTTCCGCCCTTATCAGGGCTTTTAGGCTGACTGTTGAGTGCAAGGTCTGAACTTTGACCCAACCCCTCCCTCTCCTTACCCCCCCCCCCCCCCACATAAATTCCTCCTCTCTGCCAATGGAAACTTTTTTTTCCTTCTTTCCTTAGCTTCCCAGCTTGAGATCAATACACGCTCACTGGTGTTTGAAACGCGGTCACTTTTCACCACTTTGGCACGGGTGTCGCGCTTTATTTAGCTTGTGCTGTCTGATACGCCGATGCGGGCTCTGCGCCGGAATGTTCTTTTGAGCCGCAGCTGACCGAGTGATCAATGCCTTCAGCCCCAGGACTGGAATGGGTGGAATTGCAGAAGGAAGTCCTCTGGGAGGTTTACCTAAGGCTGGTTCTCCAGTCTCTTCTGACTTAGTAACCTCTTCAAGCCCTTTCCTCCCACTCCCTCTGTGCTTTAACCCCCCCCCCCAGCACACACTGAGGAGGGTCTCAGATTCAGCCTGGAGGGCATTACTGCCTCTGACACAGCAAGCGTCTACTGTTTCCTTAAAAAAGAAGAATGCCGAGCTGCACTTCCGCCCCTCGATCGCCTAGCTGCCACACAGTGGGCCCCCCACTCGCCCTTGCCCTCACCTGCGCAAAACTTTTTATTTAAATTTTTTTTTTTTGGAGTGGGGTGGCTTTTAAACTAAAAACTTTCAGACTAAAAATAAAAAAAACTGTATTGATTAGTGCAGGTGTCATGTTCAGTGGCAAACACACATGAATGGAACAATGGAACAGCTGATTCCCATGGTTTCCTGCACTGTTCTGCGTTGGCACGGAGACAAGCCCATTGAGCTTTTTACAGGTTGTCTGCAGATGATGGGGACTCCATTGCCAAGCTCTCTGCTTGAGTCAATTAAAAAAAAAAAAAAAAACCATTCCACCTTTAGATTGTGGGATTGTGGGTAATTTGAGGGGTAGGGGGGGTGAAACGTTGACTGCCTTGGCAGAGCTAAGCGGTTTGCCACGACCTTCCACCAGGTTATAGGAACACGCCATTCCTAAACAGCTAAATTTAAATGTTACTTTTGCCAATGTGGTGTCCTTTGAATCCGAGTGCAAAAGGAACAACATGTAAGTGGTAATTGATATCAGGCTAATAATTTATTTGCCCCTTTTAATCTCCTGTTTTACAAACCCTCCTACTGTTTCCCCAGTCTGAATGTTGGGATCTTTTATTTTACTTTAAACTTCAGCTCTTAATATGTAACTTGTAATTTGTTGTGATGCACAAACTGGCTTACAGGGGGAGATAGGATAAATTTAAACTCTGTGTGTGTATGTGTGTGTGTTGGTTTGTGTTTGTGTGTCTGTGTGTATTTGTTTGTGGTTGTGTTTGCGTGTCCGTGTGTGTGTATGTCTGTGCATGTGTCTGTGCGCGTGACCGTGTGTGTATATGTGTCTGTGTCTGTATTTGTGTGTGTGTTTGTGTCTGCGTGTGTGCGTTTATGCATGCCTGTGTGTTTGTGTGTTGGCTTGTGAAGGAGAAAAGAAGGAAAGAAAACTGGAGAGAGACAGCAGGGGAGGGAGCAAACTGCACTTGACTGCACTTGACAATACTGTCTTTGAAATGCACATTGATTAATTAATTAGGATCCCTTAATTAGCAAATTGAGTGTCAGCACTGATTATCAAATCCAGCTTCTTTATTAGCGGTGGGGCCACGGTCTCCTGCTCTGTAGGAGCGCAGCGCACGAGTGGCACAGCCGGCCGGGAGCTGAGCCGCCCAGAGCAGCGAGGGTCTGCACCCCGACCCCCACAGCGTGTCCCCGAAACCCCCCGAAACCCCGAAACCCCGGCCTCTACAGAGGGGCTCTGTGCCTCCGCAGGGGTCAGTGGGCACTGACCGCGAAAATTAGCCCGAGCATCTGCAAACCTGGGAGAGGAGAGTGGGAAACGAGGAGACAGAGAAAGGAGCGACTGAGGAGGGAGAGCGAGAGAGAGGACAGAGAAAGAGAGGAGAGTGAGGGATGAGCAGAGAGTGGAGAAAGGATACTGAGGGGGGAGAGCTTAGAGAAAACTGGTCTCCTGCTATTTTTATCTGCACTTTGGTCAACTTCCCTATACCCCTAATATTTCTCTTTTTGAATTCACTGATACGCTTTCTGAAAAACAAGTGTCAGCTTGATGTCCTCTTTATTCCTTACTGGTTATTTCTTTTATGAATGCCCTTGGTCAATGCAGTTCTGCTCTGAATGTACAGGACAGCTTGAATACTGATTATACAAGGGAAGCAGAGTCAAAGCAATTTATTCAGTGGCCACTGAAAAGGCAGCGCAGGGCTATTTGCAGTCAAGTATAGGAATGCAAATGGGTGCTTCCTGTAAATAATTCCTTAACTACATTTAATGTTTATTACTTATTACTAATTTATTTTAATAGCTTACTATTACGAATTTGTTATTTTTATTTTCTATTATCTTGAAAGTACTTTCTTGAGAAGTGCTACATAAATAAAATGTATTATTTATTTATTTATTTATTTATCCGCTCAGTAATTATAATGCGGCCATGTTGTGCGGCTGAAGCTCTCATTTCATTAGCGAGTCTCCAGCGCCAGTACCTGATCTCGCAGTGTTTCTGAGCATGTACAGCAGCATTACCCCCCCCCCCCGTCCGCCGTCTGCCACAGACCGTCCCCGTGGAGACGGTGCTGATGCCGCACACCCATTGGTGGAGAGGGATCATCGCAAGTCCTGCGTAGACTCCCTGCGCAGTCCGTTTCTTTCGGCGGTTTCGATAGCTCCTCGAACCGTCGCCGCCTGCGCAAGATAGACACTCGCGCCCTTCACGCTGGCATCCGCGCGGCATGGGGAGGGTGGGGAGGGCAGGGGGTGGGGCAGACGCTCCTTTTCCCTCCACAAAAACGCCCCCTGTTCTGGCGGTGGTGGTGGTGGGGTCGGTGTGGGGCGGGGCGACACTGGAAACGAGGGCTGGCCCAGCGGCGGGCCGGAGCCAGCGGAGGTCGGGCGGGCGGTGAATGAGCGCGTTGAGGCAGAGGGGCAGGGCCGGTCAGGGCCTCGGTGTGTAGGTCCATTGTGGCCTCTGGCTTTGTCCAGATGGTTCACATACCTTTTAGCAATGCTTTGGGTGAGGAATGCATTCCCTAAGGAGGGGTAACAGCCTGGAAACAGGGAGAACATAAACATCCTTTCTTCCGTACCCCCTTCGCCATCCCCCCTCCCCCCCTCCCCGCGCTTAAAAAATAATCCAATCAGGTCCGCTACTCAGAAAGGGGGGGGACACGTACACAAAAGGCGCTTTTCTTAAAAAAAAAAACCTAAAAAAAAAATATATATATATAAATACATGTACATATTTTATTATAGGGGTAGCACGGATGTATTTCCAAGTATTAAGAAATGAAAACACTTTGATTACAAACGCAATTTTTAAGGTTTTTGTTTTTACAAATGTGTTTTAGTATCTCTGTTTCTCTTGTGCTCTATTTGCTGGGAGCATTTTGCTTCTAAAATGGCATTAACATTGAGTTAGAGTCCGCTCCCTCCACCAACTCGCAATGAAAATATGGCAACAAAAAAATGAACAGATAATTAAATCTGTGGAAAATGGGTGTTCTATAACGAGCCACTAATCATCCTGTTAAAAATATGTTCTGCCCTAAAATGTAATGATAAGATTGCCCATTAAATGTGTATAATTGAAACAACAAAACAATAACAGCGCTCCATTCGCTTTGGGCTTGTTTTGCAGCTGTCTTGTAAACTGCAGTCTATACCAATGACCTAATTCCATTATTTTCTTTTAATCATTGAAGGGAAAATGAGATCTACCAAATAGTCATTTGTGCCTTTGAGTACATTTTTGTTTTTTGTTTTTTTCTGTGGTAAGACATTTATCGGAGTTGTTTTTTCCCCCCCCCCCACTCTCAAAAGCGAATTTTATTACTTGGCTAGTTCACGGTTAACAGGCTATTCCTCATTTCTGGGTAAACAAAAATGTTTTCAGATCTCTTTGAATAAAAATGGGTCTTTAGCTTCAGTGTTTTTAATCATAATTTGGGTGAAAATGTACATGGGCAAAACAGGGTAAAGAAGTGGTATGAGTAAAGAGGATCAGAACAGTAACAGTGCTCTAAGTAACCTTTAACATGACGTTCTGTAATAAAACCTGCTATTTATTCAGTTAGTTAGTTAAACATTGTCAGAATTCCAAAATGAAATGTGATTTGTTTGCATGGTGTTCTATATATTTGTACTAGTTGTTCTTCTTTTTTCTTTTTTTTTTTTCTTTTTTTTTTTTTGCATTGTTCAAAGGTACAATAGTGGAAAGTGGATGAATATGCCAACAAGTATGTGCGCGCACACACACACACACACTCGCACACACACACACACACACTCGCAGGGGTACATCCGCAGGCGCATTTCCTCGCCCATAGGTATGCATGCATGGCCACACGCGTGCAAACGGAACACAAACGCACACGCGCACACACCCTCTCTAACATGCTACTTTTCATACGGCGCTAATGTGTTTGCTTTCACACCGCAGCGGGGGGACGCCCGCGGACCCGTCCCCCTTTTCGCTCCCGAATTCGGGGCGAGCTCCGCGCATCTGTCCGCACACATCCGAATCTCAATCGCTCTTTCACTTGGAAGGGTCCCTAACAGCTCGGTATGGCTCTTTCATTAATCAAAGACACATCCAGTGTCCCATTACAGAAACACAACTACTTGCCCTGTCTCCAGCAGACAGCCTACCAATTCATCTTCTGAGGTGGAGGTGGGGAGGCGGTGGTGGGAGGTGGGGGGGGGGGGGGGTCCAGTGTCTACCAGTTCAACTGAGCTGTTAAGACCACAGGAAGACCCTTTTAAAATTGTTTTCTCTGGGTCAAGTGAACAACAAGAGAAAAAGGTAAATTGCTTGTCTTGAGTAACGCGTTGGGGATTTCATGAGGGAGTAACGGCGGCCATGGGGTGGGGGTGGGGTGGGGTGGGGGGATGGGGGAGGTTGAGATGGTGGTTTGAGCGCTGTGGGTGGGAGACTGAGAAATGGCCGCTTCCGCGCTGGCCTCTCCCTCCCTCCCTCCCTCCCTCCCTCCCTCCCTCCCTGCTTTACTCTTCTGGCTCACCTGAGTGATGCTCTCGATGGCTCTCACAAAAAGGGTAATGATACCGTGGGCTTTAGGGACTGACCGATGAACGGTCCATGATGGCGCTATGAAACTGAGGAGAGTGACCCTCTCCCTTAACAACTCTGAGAATTGAGCTCCCTCTTTGTTTTTTGAATTTTTGTGGAGAAACATTAGTTTTATCAAAATCTGTAATTGTCATTTTGGTGTGGTTTATTTTTTCAAGCAGAAGGTAAAATAAGGAAATGAGTAAGTCGCAGCGTATAGACTAATCTGCAGCTGACAGGATGTGGACATTTCTTGGTGTTTTTATTGAGTTTAACCTAACTAAAGAACAGCTAAACACTTCTGTGATTTTCCACTGAGGAAGTGATTTATGTCACAAGACGTAATTATGACTTGCATTTTAAATCGATAATTGGTTGTGGATGCAGAACAGAACGGTATGAAAATGTAACTAGTTTAGGGGGAAATAGTGTTTGAAGATGCCAAGGTTGTGCATGTCTAAATAGACGCTGTCTAAAACTTTATTCATCCCGTCAGGGAACATTAACAGTCACAGGCCAGGGTTGAGGATTACCATGAGCATAACTTTAGGTATGTCTGTGCCTATTCCTGGCATTACTTTGCCTTCGGGCAGACAGGTGCTTCTGGAACCTTCCCTCTGCTGCCCCCAGTGTCTGTGTGTCACTATTTCCTGTTCAGCTTTTTAAACCTCCGTGAATGAATTACAATTCATTCATTAATTGTAAAGTGGTTAAAATTACAAATAGTGGAGGGGAGTGGGCACAAGCTCGTGCGGAGTGGTTTTTCCACAGCTGGGCATGCCACCAGGTCAAGAAGAACCGTTGAGGGAAAAACGCTCCAGGTCTTCAACGTCTCATAAATTTTCACACATCTTCGTCAGCGGCGCGTCGTGCTCCCCTGACCCCCCCCTGAGCAGACGAACGGAGGAGGAAGCGCGGCAGGCGCCCCCCTCAGGCGCGAGGATCTCCTCGTCCGCCGAGAAGCGTCCGTTCGCCTGCCGCGAGCGGAATTCCCGCCGGAAAAGCCCTCCGCAGACTCCACTCGGAGGGAGGGA
Source organism: Anguilla rostrata (assembly GCF_018555375.3). NCBI lineage: Eukaryota > Metazoa > Chordata > Actinopteri > Anguilliformes > Anguillidae > Anguilla > Anguilla rostrata. The sequence continues at coordinate 20,876,652 of NC_057941.1, read as the reverse complement.
GGGGGGGGGGACAGGACACGGGGGGCTAGGCGGTAGGACGTATCGGAGCACGACCGCGCTAGTCGCTTTGGCCGGCCAAACCGGCTATTAATTAATCTCACGTGCCGCGGCATCTGCTGGGAGATATGACGCTCATTGGCGACGGGAGCCCAAATGGAGTGGGCCCGGGTGGCTGCGGGCCCAGGCCCCAGCTGCGTCCTCAGCCTCGCCTTATTGGATCCATTGTACGCGTGATGGAGCAGAGCCTCGCGCAGATCCTTACAATAGCGAGGTGTAAACACAGTCCTCCAGCTGGCTTTCTTTCTTTTCTTCTTTCTCTTTCTCTCTCTCTCTTTTTTTTTTTTTTTACACCACGCGAAACACGGTCCAAGCAGCCGGGCGTGTGGGGGCAGATGGACGAAAATAGGAACGCTTTTGTTTTTGTGAAAGAAAAACAAAACGGATGTTTTTTTTTTTTTTTCCTCCGCCACATAAATAGAACTTGGGCCAGGAATTTCTATTAGCGCGTGGGACCATGCTTAAAACTGGCGAGTGAAAACGCTGTCTGACTAGCGATTCCACTGGAGCGCCTGCTTCGCTCTTGGCGGATGTCGTCTTGCACAGTTTTCCGCATGGGGTAATTCTTTCTTTCATCGTGTGACCCTGTTTTGCTTGACCCCTGCTGTGCGTACAGTAGAGCTTATTTTAGCAGGTGCCAGAGAGCCAAACACGCTAACTGTGCATAAGAACACACGAATACAAGAATACACAATGACCAGCTCGGGGCTGCTCTTAGCGAGCGGGGCTGCTCTTAGCGAGCGGAGGCTGCTCTTATTGAGCGGGGCTGCTCTTAGCGAGCGGGGGCTGCTCTTATTGAGCGGGGCTGCTCTTAGCGAGCGGGGCTGCTCTTATTGAGCGGGGCTGCTCTTAGCGAGCGGGGGCTGCTCTTATTGAGCGGGGCTGCTCTTAGCGAGCGGGGCTGCTCTTATTGAGCGGGGCTGCTCTTAGCGAGCGGGGCTGCTCTTATTGAGCGGGGCTGCTCTTAGCGAGCGGGGCTGCTCTTATTGAGCGGGGCTGCTCTTAGCGAGCGGGGGCTGCTCTTAGCGAGCGGAGGCTGCTCTTAGCGAGCGGGGCTGCTCTTAGCGAGCGGAGGCTGCTCTTAGCGAGCGGGGCTGCTCTTATTGAGCGGGGGCTGCTCTTAGTGAGCGGCGCTGCTCTTAGCGAGCGTGGCTGCTCTTAGCGAGCGTGGCTGCTCTTAGCGAGCGTGGCTGCTCTTAGCGAGCGGGGCTGCTCTTAGCGAGCGGGGCTGCTCTTATTGAGCGGGGCTGCTCTTAGCGAGCGGGGCTGCTCTTATTGAGCGGGGCTGCTCTTAGCGAGCGGACTGCTCTTATGAGCGGGCTCGATCTAGCGAGCGGGGCTGCTCTTAGCGAGCGGGGCTGCTCTTAGCGAGCGGGGCTGCTCTTAGCGAGCGGGGCTGCTCTTAGCGAGCGGAGGCTGCTCTTAGCGAGCGGGGCTGCTCTTAGTGAGCGGGGGCTGCCTTAGTGAGCGGGCTGCTCTTAGCGAGCGTGGCTGCTCTTAGCGAGCGTGGCTGCTCTTAGCGAGCGGGGCTGCTCTTAGCGAGCGAGGCTGCTCTTAGCGAGCGGAGGCTGCTCTTAGCGAGCGGGGCTGCTCTTAGCGAGCGGGGCTGCCCTTAGCGAGCGGGGCTGCTCTTAGCGAGCGGGGCTGCTCTTAGCGAGCGGGGGCTGCTCTTAGCGAGCGGGGCTGCTCTTAGCGAGCGCGGCTGCTCTTAGCGAGCGGGGGCTGCTCTTAGCGAGCGGAGGCTGCTCTTAGCGAGCGGGGACTGCCCTTAGCGAGCGGGGACTGCCCTTAGCGAGCGGGGGCTGCTCTTAGCGAGCGGGGCTGCCTTAGCGAGCGGGGACTGCCTTAGCGAGCGGGGCTGCCTTAGCGAGCGGGGCTGCTCTTAGCGAGCGGGGGCTGCTCTTAGCGAGCGGGGCTGCTCTTAGCGAGCGGAGGCTGCTCTTAGCGAGCGGGGCCCTGTCGCCGGGGCAGCGGAGCGACCGCCGTGCCCTGGCAGCGCGCTGATAGTCATTCCCTCTGTAGCGCCGTCTGTTTTGATTTCCTCTCACAATGAGGGGAGGAGTGTGAATGGCTGGCAGGGAGCGGTATTGATTTCTCTTTACGTTCTCATTCCAGCGCTCCCTCTGTCTCCTTCGCCCGGACCCCTCGTGGGTTTTTATTACAGACAGCAGGTGGCCCGCGAGGGGGGCGGGGGTGCAGAGCCGCGCCGAGCGAACTTTCAAACCCCGCGGATCTGAAGCGCCGGCAATTTTCCATATCGCCGCGCCCCGGCCCTGAACGAGGCGCCGCTCGCGGGCGGCTTTCATGACCACTGAGCTCGTCGCATCGGCAGAGAAACAAAAAGGGTTTTTTTTCTCCGTTCTGCTGTTCAAGAGCCGAGCGCTTCGCTTAGCGTCCGAGTTTCACGCCTTGTTTTATTTCGCTTTTTTTTTTTTCCTTTTTGAGGCCGTCAATGAAGCTAATCAGTCATCCTCTCCGTTTAGATACGCGCTGTGTGGCAGGTGGCTCAGTCAGGGAGGAACCTTTTCCCCAGGGCAGGCTGGGCCCTGTAGTTCAGACCTCACAGTCACAGTCTGGGCCTGGGCCCTGTAGTTCAGACCTCGCAGTCACAGTCTGGGCCTGGGCCCTGCCAGCAGCTAACTGCGGCCAGGAGTCTGCCGCATTGAGACAGTTGATTTTGCCTCTCGAGGGGCGGGGTCTGTTGTTCTGTTGGCACCTCTCGCGCATGCCCGAGGTGCCCATAGTGGCTATTGGTTGTTGTCAGTGAGAGCCGTGCATTTCCCCCGCTCGGCGCTAGCTTTCCTGTAGCGATGCGCGGCGGCCTGTTGGGCGCAAAACAGTTCCTGGCTCATACTTCAGCTTCTTGAGTGGGTGCAGCTGACACTGCGATGACAGGCAAAATTACAGATTCAAATGGGTGCAAAACTGGGGCCAAAAACTGGTTTTAAAGCAGGTATGTACTGTGAATCAATTTAAGCAGATACGCGCGGGTATTTTGCCTCATGTTTTGTGGGCAGTGTTGACGGTTGGGAAAACCAAGTTGCTTTTTTAAAAAAAAAAAAAAAGATTTTTTAAAATTTGTTTCCTTTTTTTTCCCCCCACCCCAGACAGAAAGGTGTTAAAATTTTTATACAAGCGCGTAGGAACCAATATTGTATATATGTTTAACAGATTTTCACCAGGAATCCTGAAGCGTTACCCCTGACCTCCCACGCTGACAGCCTGTTGACTGAGGCGAAGGACCGCGCTGTAAACGTCAGCGTAGTGTTACAGCGCCGCGGCTCGCCCGGCCAAAGAGCTGTCAGCGGTTCCCCTCTGTTAGAGGGCCGGTTCTGGTCCACTGACGGAAACCGCCGGAGTTTGGCCTGCGTTGCGTTAGCGCCCGAGGTTGCTAGGCTTGGCGTTGTCTCCCGCTCAGCCGCGCTGGAAGGGCTGCTCCGCGCCGCGGAGGAGCGAGGCGCGAATCGCCGGACGCGGAGTCGTCGTGTTTCAGCGGCTCTCCGCGGGCCGCCCTCGTGCCGCGCGCGGTTCTCCCGCGGCGGGTTCGACCCGGGCGTTCCTCGCCTCGCGGGGCACAAACAGGGCTCATTTATGTATTTAATAAGCGTTTGGGACCTCGCCGGGCTGTTCTGCTGATGAGGGGGGGGGGTGATTTATGGGGTAGGGTGACTCTGCATGCGCACGGGCCAGAGAGGGGGGCAGCTTCTATTCCGGTTCTGTCAGCGAGGAGCGCGAGGCTTGTTTACGCGAGCAGGCACCCGCCAGGCTATTTTTGCCCCCCCCCCCCCCCCGTGATTTGGGGAGAGGCACGCGGGGTTCGGCGGCGCAGATGCCCGGTTCGAATAACCGGAGCCTCGGCGGTGACCCTCGCCATAGAAACGGGAGCCCTCCCACTCCCTCCTCCCGCCAATAAGAGAACACTCCCGCTCAGGCGGCCCACACCTGCATCCTCAAAACGTCTGAAGGCTACTGTTATTTACCGGGGATATAAACGACTGTTTCTGATCGGCTCCGATGATATAACCAATTGAGCTGCAGTTAAGGGCCTTTACTCTCCTCCTCGCCTCAGCCTCGGTTTCCTCGTAGCTGCGTTAGAATTAGCGAGCGACGTTTATCGAATCATTGTCTTGCTGTCCAGGCCTTCGATCCGCAAAAAAAATAAATAAAATAAAAATAGTTTGCTGCATCTCGCCTAAACGACCGCGCTGTTTGCGAGGCGTTCTGTGCCAGGAAGCGTGGCGGCTACGGGGTGCGATGTGCCCAGATACCGCCCAACGAGAAGGGAAGGTGTCTGACTGGCTGCCTTGTGATTTTGGAGTTTTTCCTGTTCTCCCGTGTGCTTCTGACATTGGCTGAAGTTCCTCCACAGGTCGGTCTCAGCCTTTACTTCCGACTGAAGTTCAGTCTGTTAGCATCAACGTTAACGCCAGCGCTCACTAATTAGTCTTACTGTGAATAACGAATCAAGTTATTGCTCCAGTTTTTTTTAATCCGCAATCGAACGTGCTGCTTTATTAGTCACCGTGAAGCCCCCCCCTCTCTTGTGCTGTCCCTTTTATTCCGTGCTCAGGTTTAAACTGAAGCACTCGCAGGATGCTAATATTTGATGTTCACTGAACTGGGAATGAAAAATACAAGACGCAGAGGAATATCTGCTCCCCCCCGTCTCCCTTTCCAGATAAGCCTAAAGTTAGACATCCTTGAGGTTCCTGTCTCTCCATGGAAGGTGATGCCTATGAATAATGGATGAAAGAGGGGGGGAAGACTCGTCTGGGTCTTTTTATAGAGCCAAGCGCTCGGGCACGTGATCACCCCAGAGATCTGAGGATCAACAAGCGGAGGATGGAAGAAAACAAAATAAAAACAAAAAGCCCGGTGCTGTGGTGCCGCCGTGAAAATAAGCGTTATTTTCATAAGCGGAAAAGGCCTGGTATTTTGATGCAAAGCAGCGAGTTGGGGCGCGGAGAAAAGAAGACGAAACAGGTTTGGCAAGCTGGCGTGTTCAGCCGCAGCATAGCTGAACGTCTTCAACCTTGTTCTCAGGAGGCCTCAAAGGTGTCAGTTACCTGACAGGCCCATCGCTTTCTTTCTTTCTTTCTTTCTTTCTCTCTCCTTCTCTCTCTCTCTCCTTCTCTCTCTCTCTCCTCTCTCTCTCTCTCTCTGTCCTTCCCATTTGTGCCAGAGTGACTATCATACAAGCATGGCTGTTATCACAGGTGAATGTATTTCGCGTCCGTAAATGTCGAGTCAGTGGCGGTAACGTCAGAATGCGGGTTTGGTGTTTCTGGCCTGTTTGTCGGCAGACGCGCAGCGCGCCAAATGTGTCGCGGTCGAAACGGCGTTGATCACGGCTGAAATTTTCCCGGGGTAGTTTCCTGTCGGGGGGGGGTTTTGGGGCGAGAGATGAAATTAGGGAATGAACAGGGGAGCGTCTCTTATAACGGCGCGTGGTGAAGCTGGTATCAGCAGAGCGGCCCGTGCTCTAAGCCCGCGGGGGGGGGGCAGGTATAAAATGTGGATTAGGAGGAGACGTGGCCTCTGCCCGGGCACTGCAATTAGGAGCCCTGGCTTAAGCCCCGGGCCTCACAGCGCTCTGCTATGAGGCTAACCCGCGCCGGTTCTGCTTGTTGACTCCACAGAAAGGAGTCTTGAGGGGCGTAGTGTTGTTCTCCTGGACGACATAATTGAGCTTTGTTCAATGCTGCGGCCCCCCCAACACACCTTGGCTGTCTGGGCTTAAGAGGTCTACGCACCTGAGGAACTGTAGCGACGATTTAGCCATTCCCCTGCAGGATTTAATGGGTGATTATAATTGAGATGGCTAATACTGTTAATCTTACTCTCTGTGTGTTCTGCTGTTGGTGACAAAGTTTCAATAAATTACATGTGTCAGTCAATAGTAATAATGATAATAATAATTGTTATAATTTAATTACATATAAATAAAATGTTGGGTAATTATATTATTAGTTATTAAAATGTGCAGAAGAATATTCATAACCATTTCATGAATAATAAGTGCGACTGTGATTCTGCTAACTCGCGTGCTGCTGTGTAATAGCTCCGAAACGTGTGTATTTGACCAGGATGTCCCTCTCCTGACGGAAATGCTCTTATTCCTTCCTTTCATTCTTTACATTCAAGTGATTTAATAATGTCATTTTTCCGGGCTTGTGGTACACTACGCGTCTCTGTCTACACACCCGGGGGCAAACTCGGGGGGGGGGTGTGGGGCGGGTAATCTCTCTGTATAATAAATAAGAGCTCCATGACTGAGTGAAAGGTTAAGGTGCTGGTCTCCCAGCTGCTGCTAGATGCTTGGCACGAGCGTGCGGCGTGCGAGACTGTGTGGCTGGAATGCATACAGATTTTCTGGGTTTTTTTTCTCGCCGCAGAGGGAGAAGGGGCGAGTCATTGATATGTGCAGGATGACTCTGATGAACGGATCCCGCCTCCGTCGAGAATTACGGGATCGTTTAACGCGCTCCGAGCGAAAACAATGCCTCAGAAATAAATAAGAGCTTATTTCAACGCGTGGACGGGAAACGACGGCTAAATTCAAGAGAGCGCTAGAAAGAAACGATCAGGTTTTTCCCCCGTTTTTTTTTTTTTGTTTGTTTCCCCCCCCCCCCTTTTCTCAAAACAATCAAGCCCTTTCCCAGATACTGTAAGTTAATTTATGTGCGTCCGTGTCCATAACTGTCTGCAGCTCTCGGCCTGGGCCGAGTATGTGTGATATGTCGGATAAGAGCTTCTCGCTGCCTAAATTAATCATTATGCCTGTGGATTGATGGGATGCAACACAACATTTCTGAGAAAATGTTTTGGCTTTTTTTTGTGTTCCCATCTGCAACCCTCCCCCACCCCCACTGCCATCTGATTCACCATTGTGAGGCTCACTGGCTTTTAATGGACTGGAAACAGCAACTTAAAAGGCTTGTGCAGCTCCTCCTCACAGCAAAAGAATACAAAAAAATTAAATAAAAGAGGGGGGGGGGTGGAAAGACAGCAAAAGGGTCTCTCAGAATCTCTCAGAGAAGGTCCGTCTGATGTAGCTTTCCGCAAGCCAGAAAGGACAAAATGGGGAAAAGATGCTCCTCTTTTTTTATACTGCTGCTGCGTTTTTTTTTAACACCTGCGGATTTCTGCCTCTTGTGAACTGGGGACCCGCGGCTCCTTCTCGAGGCCTCTGGAAAAGCCCTGCGCGAAAGTGCTGTTTTATTTGTGCGCTGCGTGGACGTTTTACTGTGTAAGTGAGGGGGGGTGGGGGGGATTTAATTCATGGAATTGCCCAGCTGAGAAACTGGAATAATTTCAAATTCGAGTTACGCGGCAGATAGCGGCAAAAAAAACGCATCGGCCAATTAAGATGCGCGCTGAAGAACCGCGCCGGCACCCTGAGTGAACACGGCGTTGGCACCCTGAGTAAACACGGCGTTGGCACCCTGAGTAAACACGGCATTGGCACCCTGAGTAAACACGGCGTTGGCACCCTGAGTGAACACGGCGTTGGCACCCTGAGTAAACACGGCGTTGGCACCCTGAGTAAACACGGCGTTGGCACCCTGAGTAAACACGGCGTTGGCACCCTGAGTAAACACGGCGTTGGCACCCTGAGTAAACACGGCGTTGGCACCCTGAGTAAACGCGGCGTTGGCACCCTGAGTAAACGCGGCGTTGGCACCCTGAGTAAACGCGGCGTTGGCACCCTGAGTAAACGCGGCGTTGGCACCCTGAGTAAACGCGGCGTTGGCACCCTGAGTAAACGCGGCGTTGGCACCCTGAGTGAACGCGGCGTTGGCACCCTGAGTAAACGCGGCGTTGGCACCCTGAGTAAACGCGGCGTTGGCAACCTGAGTAAACGCGGCGTTGGCACCCTGAGTAAACGCAGCGTTGGCACCCTGAGTACACACGGCGTTGGCACCCTGAGTACACACGGCGTTGGCACCCTGAGTAAACGCGGCGTTGGCACCCTGAGTAAACGCGGCGTTGGCACCCTGAGTAAACGCGGCGTTGGCACCCTGAGTAAACGCGGCGTTGGCACCCTGAGTAAACACGGCGTTGGCACCCTGAGTAAACGCGGCGTTGGCACCCTGAGTGAAACGTTTCGTCGAGCGCAATGGACGGACAGATTGTTACCACCCCCCCTCCCCACCCCCCCTTTCATTGTCAGGCTCCTTCGACAGATGCCACAATTTGACTTTGCACATGGGACAGGGTGCTATTGAGGAGCGAAGCGGGGGGGGGGGGGCAACCCTTCCAAAAGCGAATTAATGGAGCGTGCGCTCCAGCAGTGTGCCAGCCATTAAAGCACAGCCAAGAGAAGAGTGTGTCCCCCCCCCAGCTCTATGGCAGTCATATCGGGATGGGACCTACAGTGCACGTCCCCTATCCGCCACCTTCTCCTCTCACAGGTGTCCTCCATCTGGGCCTATTTATACCGCTCCGATCCAGCTCTGCTTAATATAGCAGCCGGAACGACAGGAAAAGGGCGAAAGCTGCGTGTGTGTGTGCGTGCGCGTGTGTGTGCGAGTGTGCGCCCGTGTATGTAAATATCAGGCAAATGTTTGCGTAAAATGCTTTTAACTCCTTAGATTCAGGGGGAATTCACTCCCTCAGATCCCTTGTAGAAATGTGCGATAGTGTGAAAGCAGAATTTTGTTCTGTGGTAAATCTGGTGCCACTTTATGGGTGTTTGAAACGATAGAATATATTTATATGTGTTTTAGCTTTTGTATTGATCTGTACAGTACACATACATACATCTGTATGTGTGTGTGTATGTATACCTTTTTTTAATTGCAGCAGCCTGGGTCCTATTTTTAATTGAAATGGTAAAGTAGGACAAACCACGAAGGGACATGTTTCTTTTTCCGATAGGCTTAAAATGGCACCAAGATCTGTTGTATAAAATATGATTACGTTAAAATATAAGATGTTTTCAGAGTTACCACATAACATGTATAATTTCTAGTTTTCTTGGGAAGAATGTGCAAAATAAAGTGTTTTATTAGGTGTGAAAATCCATATAAAAGAAGCCCTGAGCTATTGTATTAATGATCTGCATGTCCAGAAAAAAACACTTTGTTTTATTTACATTTAATATCACCTTGAACACATTTTTTTTGACCAAACCGCTTCATTAGTGGGATCATTTTGGACTCTCCTTATAATCTCTGAGATGCCTTCTGAAAGAGCGTATGCAAACCAGGAGTGTGCCACACCTTTTACTTTCAGTCTTCAACATTTACAAAAAACACGGTATGATTCTGAGGCTTTTAAAATCACAGATCCAGGGAAAGCATTTCACACTTTTATGTACTTGTTAAGATGTCATTTTGTAGCTTGACGCAATCGATCATAAATTCAGCGCGTTGAGTGAAAAATTTTGGTCGGTTAAAAGTGCACGCGCGCGTGGCTGGGGTTAGTGTATATTTTTTTGTGTGTGTGTGTGTGTGTGTGCGTGCGTGCGTGAGAATCGCGCGCTGGCTGGTAGCCGCCTCGTTCAAAAAAATTCTTTTTTGAATGGCGACGCCCTGCTGGGCCCGCGGCCACAGACACCCGTAAGGGCAGGGGAACTCCTCGGGCATGATGTACGGCCGAAGGTCTGGACGGACGCACAAACAGGCGAGATTTACACGGGGGCGAGTTGTAACGGCTCAATAACACGGAGCCCGTAATCTGCTTTCATTTCAAACACAGCCCTGATTTATGAGCCTCCACACCACTTCGCCTCTGAAATGAGGTGTTCAACATATGCTTTGTTGACATAAATTTGAAATTTATTACCGTTGTCAAAACCGACTGTTGGACAAAGTCGCTTATTAACTGAGTAAATGGCTCGAGAGTTTTATGTCAGCAGCCTTAATGACTACAGTCAGCCTGCTTAGTGCAAGCGAGCGAGTGCCCTATCTACTGTTTCTCCTGCAAAACAAGCAAGCAAGCAGCTGGTGTGTGTGTGTGCGTGTGTGTGTTTCTGTGTGTGTGTGCGTGTGTCTGTGTCTGTGTGTGCGTCTCTGTCTCTGTGTGTCTGTATGTGTGTGCGTTTCTGTCTCTGTGTTTCTGTGTGTGTGTGTGCGTGTGTCTGTGTGTGTGTGTCTCTGTCTCTGTGTTTCTGTGTGTGTCTCTGTGTGTTTGTGTGTGTGTGTGTGTGTGTGTCTGTGTGTGCGTATCTGCCTCTGTGTCTGTGTGTGTGTGCGTCTGTGTGTGTGTGTGTGTGGGAGGGAGGAGACTACCACATTTAGGGCTTATTTGCTGTTACATCTGGGAAAGGTCGTGGCTACTTGGTCAGAAAATATAACCAGTAATAATTGCTCCTGCCCATATCAGGTTTTCCTCTCAGTTGGTCTGCTTTTCGTACCCTTAAATGGGTTTGCCACCAATCACTGGGAAGGCAGACCGCCTAAGCTCTACAGCACAAATCAACTGCCAGGGACACTTTTAGTTAAGGGCAGCTATAAAAAGGAAAGTCATTTCCTAAAAGAAGTAAGGAGCGATGTGGTGTTAGCCACACTGATTTCATTTCACATCTGGAGAGCTACGCAGGAACCACAAAGGCATTTGTGTTATCAGTTTTGTTTTTTTTTTTCTCATTTTTGGGCGTTTTGGGCTTCCCGTTCTGCTCCCAGTAATCACAGGAACACAGGGAACGCACAGTTCCCATTCATGATGAGCTTGCAATTTAAAATGCGCCATTCATTTTCAGATCGAGATGTCTCCACCATCAAAAAATTCTTCACTTCCATGTGATGCCTGACTCACTTGGGAGGTCTGAGAGGCATTATTGTTCATGCCATTCTTTCTGTTTTTCTCTCTCGGTCTTTCTCTTCCCCTCCCTTTCTCCCTCCCTCCCTCCTGTTGATTATGTGTAATGGCTGGTTGCGTGGAGCCGTGGGTGCTCTCAGGTCAGCTGCCTGTAGAAGGCCGCATCCCCGGTAACTCAGGCGGTGCTCAGAAGGCAGTTTCCTTGACCGTTTCAGTGACACTGATTGAACGCTTCAAGTTACAAACTGGCGTGCGGTGGGGGGTAAAGGGGAGGTTGGGGGTTTCGACTTTAAAAATGTTTACCCATCAGCTTTCCAGCTCAGTGCGCTCCGCACTCCGAGCGCCGAAGGGATTTCACTCGCTGCTGCGGGAGTGTTTACGGAGAAACAACAGAAGTTTCCCAAATTTCCATTCGGAATTGTTCGGAAAACCAGCCAATACCATTTAAAAAAAAAAAAAAAAAAAAATGTTTTTGTCCAAAACCAAACAAACGCGTTGTTTTGAGCGGAGGTGAAACCATGTGGGGTCTGCACACACAGTGCACATGCTGTACACTCGGTGTGAGAAGCTGTGCTAAATTAGTCCCCTTCTGCTTGTTGCACGAAAACTTTTCACGTCGTTAGTCATTCATTCCCGTCTTTTTACAGTGAACAGTGGTCCCCATTACTGCATATGGGACATCTATAACGAGGTTCCCCAAAGTTGGGACTCCTTCATGAACACGGGGGAAAAGCAGTTTTGCTTGTTTAATTTTTGTTTTATGTTTTATATTTTGTTTGTATTCCCATCAATTCCCAATGAGGTGTCATATGCTTTTACAATAAACGTTTTCCAGTTTACACTTCATAATGTGCTCATGATGTAAGGACATCATGATTTAGAGATTTGTACACGTAGCCAAAATAGCCAGTCCTCTGCTGCCTGTAGTGGGCATTAGATAAAGTATGTTAACTGTTTATTTAGGTGGGGGTCTTCTGCCACCAGATGGTGGTTTTAGCTGGCTTTCAGATGGAGGTTTGGGAAGCGGTGAAGTTTCGGAAGTGGTGATGGTGATGGGACAGGCGTCTTGTTGAGAGGCGGGAGCGTGTTCTTACAGGAGCGTTTTTGTGTTTTTCGGCAGTTCTGTCTGCGTCCCAGAGGTGCAGAGGCCCCAAAAGGCCCCAGACTCCCGCCTTTTGAAGTGCCTTTTATTTTGGGAGTGGTTTACAGGCCTTTTTAATTACTTATAGCTCGCCAAAGGGCTTTCCTTTCTTTCCTCCTCAGTCCTTACTTTTGTTTGTTGGATCGCCACAAAATCCATTTCTGAAAGTGAGCTGCAGGATTTGAAAAATGTTTTCCTGTCTTCTATGAGTTTATTCTTCTTTTCTGAAATTGTTTTTCAAACACCAGCTTAATCAACCCCTCAAAATGGGCTCCTCCCTGCAAGAAGAGTATTGGCAGGTTTCTTCATCTGTTTTTGAGCCGCTGTTTTATTGTACAGATTAATTCAATGTAATGTATGAAACCTAATAACCAACTAAAAATACACGCGGATGCAGAAATTAAGCAGTTTACATTAAGTCTTACAATTTTTTACATTTTTATTTCCACCATTGTATTTTAGACTTGCAGATAAAATAAACCTATATGCAATGTAGGCTGGAATAAGTAATGTTGTCCTTTACGATGTTGCAATCATGATAGTTTGCACAATCACAGAACTATTAAGGATGTGCAAAGAAGACCGTGTTCACCTCAAAGTCTAAAATACAATCCCGGCATTTTATTGCAGGCTGCTGTGTGTTTATTTTTAGCAGGGCTCAGGACCTTTCTTTCCTGTCATCCGTCTGAACAGTTTGATATTTACCAGAGCAGTGTGGAGTCCATTTCCTTGCTTACGGGTGCAGTGGAAGTTTCCTAACAGGTTCCACACTACCTTGAACAGGTCATAGTCCAGAACACTCATTTCTTTTATTATGTCCCCCCCCCCCCCCCCCCCCTGTAGTAGATTTTATTTGCGCTGTTTGTTTGGGCTGCGTAAACAGAAACACTCGAGAAACGGCTCTCACACGCCTTGGTCCTCCTCTTAAAGACGTTTATGCATTTGGCATCGAGGTGCAAACAATGAGCTAATTACATTTCTGGGAACAATTACTGAATGCTGTAAGCATGCTAATAAAAACAAGTTTGGCTTACTACTTTTTAACAGATTGGCAGCCGGCTGACTTTGAGTGGTCCAGAGCTCCACCGCGAGCCGCTTGTGTACGGAGACCGCTATAAAAATGTAGAAGAATAAAGAATCGGCCGCCCGGGCTGAGTTTGGGATGTCTTATTATGACTGAACATGCTCGGGGTTTTGTTTTGAAGACCCCCCCTGTCCCCCCCCCCCGTTCCTTGACCGGCTTATCTCTCTCCGCCGGGGAAGAGCGAGGATGAGTGTGCATTCAGAGCGGCGCGTCTGGAAGGGATGCCGCCGGGGCTGCGCCGGGCCGTCTGCCGTGAGAAAGGCACGCAGTCACGTACACATTTACAGAGTGTTTGCGCTCCCCGCCGGGGTTAAAAGGGGCCAAAGTACAGCCATTGTTTTACGGGAATTAGGCCCGTCTGCCCTGGCCCCGGCCCCGCCGCGCGCCGCTAAGTTGGCGATAATTCGCTTTTGAGACGGGCCTTTGACAAAAAAAGGCCCTCCGCTCGCAAACGAGCCCTGCTAATCACCAAGCCTCGTTCCACCGCGCGGCTCGGGCCTGGAGTGTCTCAGCAGGGCCAGGCACTTCCTCGTTCCGGTCTGTAATCCCACGCAGAGAAGCCCGAAATCTCGGGTCCGGGGCGAAAGGTGGCTCTGCCCGCTCTCACAGCTGACCCCCCCCCATCCTCCGGCTGGGCCTGGGTCAGGCAATTAACTGGCCAAATGTTGCGCTTCCCGCCCAATTTAAAGATTGACCCTTCGTTTGAAAATGATCCTGGGAGATGGATGGATTTACCTCCCCCTGCCTCCTCGCCCCTCTTCCCAGGATCCCCATGCACCCCACCCCATTCAGACGGTAGCACGCGCATACACAGAATCTCACAGCACATCACACGTGCCGCACTCAATGGGAAACTCACCCAGCAGATAGAGCTCCCTGTCCTATGTACTGACCGCAGTCCTCCGATAAAGATCTTTACTAGAACAGAACTTACTAGAAAAGCAAATTTGTACATTGTGTGGCTTCATGCCCATTCCGCCAGCCTTGGTGTGTTTTGCCATAATCAAAATGTACTTAAAGTAACTGAATTTCAAATAAAGAAATAGGCCTAAATAGAATCCTATTAGATCCTATTTTCCGTTTTATACCCTACATTACAGGCTTTTTAATCTGTGGTGGGGCCTGGGTGATGTATTGCGGTGTATTTTTGAGCTACTAAATGAAAACTTACAGTGGGTGTGATGGTTTCTTCCTGAAGGCGTTACTGAATCTGATATTTTTACTTCCAGGTTAGAGGCTTCTGGGTCAGTTAACAATAGAGATATGTTGTGAAATCTTATTATTCTTGTGCTGTTCTCTTCCTGATCACGAGAGTATATAGTATGCAGGGTTTTTTGTTCCTGTTCTTGGACAGGCATATCTCTGCTGCATATTTAATTGCCTGGTGTTGGATGTAGTAATTCAAGCAGAAAGTTGATGTAAGCTCCTTGGCCGTTGATTTCTTACACTATTTCCTATATAACTCCCCTTTATATTATTTGTTGGGCTATATTTTGGTTTTGTACAGACAGAAATATAAAGCAGCAAAGCAAAATTAAAAGTATGGAGTGTGAGACACAGACTGGGTCAGAGCATGGAGGTAGCACAACATGTAATTAATACTGAAATCCTAGAAATTAACTTCCTCATATTTTTAAGAAGAGAAGGTACTCATTTTATAAATGTTGATCTGGATTTAGTCGACATTCGTCCTCAACTTGGACTTTTGATTTGGATTTAGAAATAAATGTAATGGTGAGTTTTTTTTTTCCTTCATTTTCCGGCAGTTCAGCACTCACAAGAATTATCAAAGAAATCTGTCTGAAGTATTTGAGAATATGAATTCAGAGAAGGTCCAGGCCTGAGAGTAGCTCTCGGTGGTTTTGCGCTTGAAGTTCGCACTGGAAGTGAGATTCAGTTACACAGAAGTGGTTTTCTTCTCTTACGCACCTGTTTTTTTTGTTTAAAAAAATCCAATTCTGAGGTGTGGAGAAATGAAAGCTTTTATTGCTGGCGAAAAGGCGTTTTTCAGGAATGACACTGATGCCCCTCCATCTTTGTGTCCTGCCCGCAGGAAGCTTCACAGCGGGATGAAGACCTACGGATGCGATCTGTGTGGTAAACACTTCCTGGACAGCCTGCGCCTGAGGATGCACTTGCTGTCTCACTCGGGTAAGAACGCTATCATTTATCCATGCATTCTGTTTCACCTGTCTGTGCCTGGACGTCTTACACCTGAACACGCGCATTCTGGCTCACTCGGGTAAGAACATAACCAGGCACCTGCTATATACTCTCATTCCGCTTTGTATTTCTACTTGGCATGCATTACTTTGTGGAAAAAGAAAATGAAGTAATTTAGTAATGAATTCATTCTAGTAATATAGTTCGCAATAGAAATGCTTCTGTGCATTTGTTTTAGGTATGAAAATAATAACGTTGTACAGAACCTCAGGTAGCAACAGCAAAATGTGTCGTTTGCAGACTTTGTGTCATTAAACTGAACCGAAAAGCCACCAATATAGTTAGGTTTTATGTTTTTTAAATGAATTTCTTTCATGGAGAAACATGTTTTCTCTTTCTCTTTTTTTCCTCTTGCACACGCACAGCCTACTCAGTTTTAACTTCCATGTCTTTCATAGTATAAAAATTGTCCTCCAAGTTGAATGGGAAAAACCTTTGCCTTGTAGTGTGTTGTGTGTGTACATGCATGCATACGTCCATGGATAATGTATGTTCACGCATTCACCAGACAGCGGAATGCAGTGCTTCTCCTTGCGAGTGAGGCCTGGGTGAAATTAGCTGGTAAAGACCCTTGTAATTTAAAGCCGGCGGGCTGCAGGGATTTGGCCGAATGGACTCATCTCTGATCGAGAGCATCTTTCCGACTCCAGAGCCCATTTACACAGTTGGATTTTTACTGGAGTTCTTATTTTATTTATTTATTTATTTATTTATTTATTTATTTTTACTGGACTTCTAAACTCGTCTCCCAGGGCTTTGAGCACAGATGGTTTATTGAACCCCAGTAAAAGCAGCGGGGTTCCGCTGCGGTTACTCACAGGCCAGGATCTGACTGAGCGGGCCTGCTTTCGCCTCCCCAGAATGCCCATGCCTACGGGTTCTCAAGCCTCGGATGTGGTTCTGCCCGCGTCCGACGGCGGCCTAGGCTTCAGCGGTGTCCCTCCGTGCTGCGCGGCCGCCATTTTGAGTCGAACGATAAGCAAGTCGACTGGGAAATTTTAAGCAGCCATTTTAACCTGTTCAGAATTAATTTTGGAGGACCCCTGACATAAGTCAGCTAGTGTTTGAAAAGGGACCAGCGGATTAATTTTTTTAAATAGTTGCTCTGGCGTTTTATTTATTACTGTGTCATGGTCGGGAGTTCAGGCCTTTCTTGGGAAATATTCATAATTCTGAATTCAATTAAATGTTGTCCTTTATTTTGTCCTTTAGTAAAGTTAATATTAATACAGGAATTTGTCCATACATTTGATGATGTCCATTCACAAATGATGGAGGTTTTCTAAATGTGTTTTCCCCGTCGTTTCCTTTGTTTTCAAATACAAACAGCTATACAATTTAAAAATAGCCTGTTTCTTAAGAAGATGGCTTTAATGGCTACCGGTTCTTCTTTCCTGGGTAGAAAATGAGTATAAAGTGTAAGTTCCTCTTATGAAAGCCATCCATTAACTGTACACTTGGCAGGTTCAAACAAATGCGTTCTGTGTGTCCGTTTGTAAAAGTGATATATTTTTTCCATGAAGATTGGGGAAAAACATTTCATGCACCTGTTGACCTGCCATATACCGCAGTGTAATGTGAAATGGTACTTCACGTTACAGTAGCATTCAAGACTTTTACAGTAACATTTAAGGTGAACCGGTCACTGAAATACCCAGCGCTTTGCTATAAATCAGCACTTTCCAATTTCCGGCAAAGCAGTTCCTAATCATCAGGGTTTTTTTTTTCTTCCAATCCCGCTGATGGTGCCCCCTTGCCCCCTTGCCCCCTTCAGCCGAGCCGGTTGAAACGATGTAGCTCACCCGCTAAGAACGTTCGGTCAAGGTGTTTGAACTCGTGACATAAACCCTCATTGCGCTAATACAAAGCCTCGCATGCAAGGCCCCGCGCGCGATCTGCGGCTAATCAGCGGAGAGAGTTACGGCGCGGCGAGGACGGTCGGCAAGGTCAGGCCCGCCTCGGGCCCCGGGAGGGCGGGGAGGGGGCCGCGGCGGACAGTTATACGGCCGGCTCTCTTAGCGCCGCGCCGCTCGCCCATCGATCCGCGCGCTCCACTGTATTTATAGGACCCGGCCGACCCGAGCGCTTCGGGTTCCCCATCGCGGCTAAACG
The DNA here is from genome assembly GCF_018555375.3 of Anguilla rostrata. Lineage (NCBI taxonomy): Eukaryota > Metazoa > Chordata > Actinopteri > Anguilliformes > Anguillidae > Anguilla > Anguilla rostrata. The sequence goes on along the minus strand of NC_057941.1, from coordinate 20,859,271 downwards.
CGGGGCGCTACCGCGCGAGCCGAGGTAAATCACCGACTCGCGCTCTGGGCCCTCTCTCCCAGCGTTACGAGCCGCGGCTGCAGGTTTGAATAGCATTTTCCAGGAGCTGGCAACGGGGGTGAGGTTGGGGAGCTGGGGGGGGTGGAAGGCTGCTGTCTCAGTGCGATGAAAAAATGCACATTGGAGAGAGGGGAAGATATTTGTTAGTGTTGTTATTATGCTCACTTTCATTGCACGTCCCCTCGTGTTTTTTGACTGCATGCCAGTTTTTAATCTAACGAAATCGAACGAAAATGAATTGTAATTAAATGAGTGAAAAGAGACAGTGAAATAATGCTTCCTCCTAATAAGAACGATTTAAGAACGGGTAGAGGTTATTTCTGCTTTCGGCGGCAGGGCGAAGAGCTGCCTGATTTCTGTGTGTCACCGCAGACGAGCAGCACAGCGGAGGGGAAAGTACGGAAGAGCAGGAACTGTGCTGCTCTGTCTCATATCAGCCAGCCAGAGGAAGAGAGCGAGTGTGAGGAGGGAGAGGAAGAGAGAGGAGACGCAGTGGAGAGAGAGATTGCGTGAAGAGAGGTATACACAGTGAGAGGTGTATAAGGGCATGCAAAGAAAGCACAAGAGCGGTAATATATACCGTACGTGTTAATAACAGCACCATTGCCCAGTGATATTTATATGTGTATTGTTTGACCATACAAATACGCTACATTTCCAAAAGTATGTGGACACCCCTTCTAATTAGTGAAAGGCCTGTATGGTATTGCTAACTAAAGCACTGTAAGCTAAGTAGTTAGCTAAAACAAACGAACTGTAGAAAGGCCTGTAGCTATGGTAGGCCTACTGCAGCGTGCTGCCGGTCTCAGAAACAGAAGCACAACCGAATCTTCACAGTGCACTCAAACCATAAACATTACACAATTACAATATTTGCGCGATATGAATTGAAGCGACTTCAACGTGGCTTCTATCACTCGCTTCATAGTTAATACAGCTACATGCAGCCTTAGAGAACGAGCGTACCAGTAATTTGTATGTATGCATGCGCAAAACAATGTACTGATGTTCAAGTGGTGGGGTAGCATTTTATTCAATCAGGGGTTGACCGGAACTCACTGAAAGAGGAAGGCGACAGTTATTGCAGCTCGCAACAGGTTTTGCAGTGACCGTTGCAGCACTCAGTACACAGTTTCAGACTACCTCTGGAAACAGCATCAGCACAAGAATTGTCCGTTAAGAGCTTCATGAAATGGGTTTTCATGGCCGAGCAGCCGTACACTAGCCTAAGATCACCATGCGCAGTGCCAGGCGTCAGCTGGAGCGGTGTAAAGTGCACCGCCATTGGACTCTGGAGCAGTGGAAACACGTTCTCTGGAGTGATGACTCACAGTTGACGATCTGGCAGTCTGACAGACAAATCTGTGTTTGGCAGAATTGTACGGAGTCAAAAAGTGCCAGCTGTAAAGTTCGGTGGATGAGGAAGAATAGTCTGGGGCTGTTTTTTGTGGTTTGAGATAGGCCCCTTAGTTCCAGTGAAGGGAAATATTAATGCTACAGCATACAATGAAATTCTAGAGAATTGTGCACTTCGGTTTGGGGAAGACCCTTTTCTGTTTCAATATGACAATGCCTCCGTGCACAAAGCAAGGTCCATTAAGAAATGGTTTGCTGAATTTGGTGTGGTAAGAACTTGACTGGCCTGCTCAGAGCCCTGATCTCTACCCCATCAAACACCTTTGGGATGAATTGGAATGCTGGCTGCGAGCCTGGCCTTGCACCCAGTGTCAGTATCCAGTCTCACTAATGCTCTTGTGGCTGAATGGAAGCAAATCCCCGCAGCCATGTTCCAAAATCTACTGTAAAGGCATTACACTGTAATGGACGCTGTTGCAGCAGCAGAGAGTGGTCCAACTCTATATGAATGTCCATGGTTTTGAAATAAGATGTTCAAGTACATATGGGTGCGATGTTCAGGTGTCCACATACTTTTGGAAATGTCGTGTTGGTTTGCCATCCTAATAAAGCATTTCAGAATTGAACATTAATACTGCGAGTCAGAGAAGAGGTGCAGAGGGATAGAGAAAGAAAAAGATGATGATCCTGCTTTCATGTTGACAAAGCACTTTTGTCTCTTATACCTATTTTATAATACTGTAAATGGTATTGTAAAGCATTCCAGCTGATCCAGCTGAGTATCCCATTTAAAAAAAAATCAAGTTTCAGATAGTCTACCCATCAGCTTCAGTAACATGAGAGAAAAGAAATGGAGAAAGGGAGAGAATGAGAAAAGGAGAAAAAGAAATGGAGAAAAGAATGTCACTTGCCATGTGCCCCCCCCCCCCCCACACACCACACACACACACACACACACAGTCACACACACACCCCACACCACCCCACCCTCTCAGTCTCTCATCTTCTGGTGTCTGTGTTTATTTTTCTTCTGGAGTTGGCAGCAAGCCAGTCCTGGGCTGTTTGCCACTGTTCTCGGTACAGTATGTACAGTGAGTCTGCTGCCAGTTTTTTTTTTTTCTTTTTTTTTGTTGAGGGGAAATTGTTATTATTATCGTCTGACAAATGGTCATGGTTGTAGTTTTGGGACCGTCAGATCCCCGGGGGGATTTGCATGATGAAGGGACGGGATATCTGGCCCCGTAAACAGAGGAGCGCAATACGGGCGGGGCGTCCAGTTGTTCTGGCTCAACCCGGATAAGGTCAGCGCGACCTGGAGCTCCGCCGTGTGAACCGGGGACTCGGCCTCATCGCCGTGTGGCCTGAATCGCTCGCGCGCTCCGGGGCGACTCGCGCGGTGCGCGTTATAGCCGCGCGCAGCACGCCTGGCCCCAGGAGGCGCCACATGCAGGCAGGGGCTGATGGGACAGTGTAATGCATGAAACTGGTATGTAGCTGATGCTCTGACCCAGAGCGATGTACTGCACAAAAACATATTTTTGCACTTTGCAGATTATTCGTTTTTACAGCCGGATATTTTACTGAAGCATTTCAAAGGTACAATGGCAGTGTCCTGCCTGGGAATCAAACCCGCAACCTGTAGGTTACGAGCCCTACCCGTGAGTCGCCTCCTTCACTGGAAATTTCTTTCAGCTCCCTGAAAGAAAAGTGAGGTTCCATTTAATGGAATTTATTATCTTTGCATCCTGTATGTCCTGATACTGTTCAGGCTAAGCAGCTCGCTCCAGGGTGCAACTGCAGTCCCATGTACTCAATGTACTAGTGCTGTTCAGGGTAAGTGGCTCGCTTCAGGGTACAACTGCTGTGTCTGTGTACTGAATGTACTGAATGAAAGGTTCCATTTAATGGAATTTATTATCTCTACATGCAGTATGTGCTGATGCGTTTCAGGTTAAGTATTCTGCTCTCAGGGGGGGTAATCCTGGATTCGAGCCAGGAGCCCTCTGGTTGTGGGTTACCAGTAACCCCACAACAATGCCGCACCTCCCCCTTCCCCGTTCCACGAGTCGCGTGACTGCGCACAGCAGTTCATCCAAGTGTCAAACGCATTCATTTTAAATACATTATTCTACAGCGCACCGCATTTGTGCCCCATTTGAGTAAGCAGTTGGATAACGTAAAACCGGAATATTTCTGATCCTTTGACACAGTTGGCCCCGACTCCCGTGGGATCTGAGGGAGGTCCGCAGTTTCTTGTTGTTCTGGTTCCCATGTGAGCTGAGGTGAGTGAGTTTTAGTCACCTGGCCGAGGTCCCACATGGTTAAACATTAGTCAGTCCGAGTGCGGTATTGCATGTTGCGAAAGAAAGGCAGACATCTGAAGTGATTCCCAGACATCTGCTTTTTTCGCCCTCTCATAAAAGATAAAACCGTAGCCTTATCAGGTGGTAATGTAATTAAGGTGGTGAAAATACTGGCTACTGGGTCATGCTGCCCCTGACACAATGCCCGTACTCTGCACATGCTCAGCGTTCCGTGCGACTCACCCACCCCCCCGTCATGCGACCTGCGCTGCTCTGCGCCAGTTTAATATGACACCCATCTCCCATGATCCTCCAGCAACCTAAAAGGTGTACACGGAGTAATGGAGCACCCGTCGACTCCGACACCCTTGGTTTTCATTAATTAGAACGAACGACTGAATGCACGCACACGCACATACACGCACACACACGCACACACACACACACACAGTATAGGAAAAGCCTGAGTGAGCTGTACTGTATACTGAGGAAAGCTGTGTAGGCTAGCGAGCCAACAGTGCTTTCATTAGTGGCGGAGACAGTGAGTTTGGACGGCAGTGCCCCCCCCTCCATTACACGCAGTCACACAAGCACTCGCACACTCCCCTGTCCCGGCCTGATTGACTCTGTGGCCTTCTCTCCCGGGAGCTCATTGACTTCATTAATGGGCCAGTCTCAGGCGGGCGGTGCTTAGGAAGCACCCCGCGCCGCGTGGCGGGACCTCATGTTGTCTCACGGGGCGCTTCCACATCTTTCACCAGGGATTTTGGGCCCTGTGAGAAGATCTCACATTGGGCCCCACCATCCCAGAAAATCTTATGTTCTAATATTTTTTGAGGGCCCCTGCAGGGAGGTAAAAATTAAGCACTGGCAGGACACGCCAAACCTGTGTAAGACCCACCTTCCTGATCTGTCAGAACGTGGAAGCATAAAAAGAAGGGCCTTTCAGGGAGCTCAGGAGAATCGATTCAAGTTTGATCAGATAATCTATTTGTTACCGAGAATCTTCAAAACTGTGCCTCCACAAAATACTGGAGAACGTAAGAGGAGCAGGAGGAAGAACCAAGGGCAGTCAGGAGAAAAAAATAGGAAATTTATTCCCTGGTCAAGAAAAATCCTTGGAAAATTGAGGCAGAGCACAAGCAATGGAATATAGTTAACTGATTTAGTAATGCCTGTGGTCTGAAAATGTCGTTGCTTCCATTTTCAGTTGTTTATATTTTCTTGTGGCAGTTTCTTGTTGTTCTGTACATCTGTAAATAAGTGTGTGTGTGTGTACGAGAGAGAGAGAGAGAGAGCTGCGTGCGTGTGTTTATGTGTACTGTTTTGTGTTAGCGATTATGCTTGTATGTGTGTGTTTGTGTGTGTGTGTGTGAGCTGCATGTGCGTGTTTTTGTGCGTTCTGGCTTGTGTTAGCAATTATGTTTGTGCTTGTGAGAGAGGAGAGAGCGCTGCGTGTTTTTGCTTTCATGACCTGCCCAAAAAAATGGCCTTCTGAAATGAATGGTGCGTATATGCTTCACCATGCATGAGAATGCGGGTTGATTGTCTTGCTCCAGGTTGTTTCTTAGCTGCGACGCAGTCTGTGCTGCCTGGGCAGATGGACTATTTAGGTCAGCCCAGGAAACCGATGCTGTGGCCTGCTGAGTCATTCCTTCCTCTTTTCAACAGGTCACCTCGCTCCGGTGCCTAATTAAGCCGCGATGACTCCCTGGCATATTTCTGCTGAGAAACGTGGCACGGCTCTGGCCACCTGTTATGCATGCGTGCACGAACGCTATGTTTGAATTATTCAGTTATTTATGCGTTTATCTAGCCCCGGTTGCCGGGTGATTTTAATATTTGTTTACTCCTCACAAGTCATTTGACAGGTGACCTTATCCAGAGCGACGTCCAGAGCGTTTGAGGCCAGACTAAATGTGCAAATGAGCGCGCTCAGTGCCTCCAGCAGGGTGACGCGGCGCTCTGGCAGCAGGGACAGCCTTCCGCGGCGGCCTGCTAGCTGAGGACGGGGAAAGCATACGCACTGCGAACGCAGGTTACTGAGCGCAGCCAGCAGCCAGCTGCAGTGGTGAAGCGTAGTTGTTCGCAGACGGCAGCGTGCCTCTGAAATTCCTGGTCTTTTGGGAAGCGTCTAACAGATGATATAGAGGCCTCTGAGATCACTGGTCGTCTGTTGTCCTGTGCTATTTCCAGAGAGGAGGTGAGTGAGGTTGGTCAACACACTTCTGCTTCCAGTCAGTAGTCGAAGTACAGTGTCCACGCAAAGTAGTCCCACAAATTACACACGGCAGGCTTGCCAGACATAATCAATAATGCGCACAGGTCCCCTTTTTAAGATAAAAGAATTAAGAATTGCTCTCTTCGTCAGGGTTTCAATTGAGATTGTAACAGTTACCAGTTTTCTAGTCTTTAGCATAGATTCTGTTCATGAATTATTCCCCTGAAGACAGATAGCTGGGAACTTTGTGTGTGCGTGCGCTTGCGTGCGTGCGTGTGCACGCTTGTCTTAGAGAAACACCTGTTTTTTCTCGCCACACCATAAGTGGATAAGGTACAGTAACAGATTTTTGGTGGGGGGGGGAGAGGCTTTTGGAAATGGGGTGTGTGAGAGGGGAGAACAGTTGCCCAGATGGAGCGCCGGGCTCCCCTGTCCTCCTCTCCTCCCGCGCGCGCTGTAGTCAGAAGGCTTGGCCGCGCGCCAGCGGCTCCCTCAGAATGATGACATCATGGACCGCCGGCAGGTCTGGATGTTCTGCCAGCATTCCAGGGCATTTATGATCTCTCGCAGATGTGCATCCAGGAACATACTGTACCCAGACCCCAAATTAATGAAACTTGACTTCTTTCCAAGCCACATATTCCAAAATAGAGATAGTGGCTGTGACTGCCACATGAGCTCCGGGTTGGGGTGGGGAAGGGGGGAGAGGGGGGTGGGGGGAGTTGCAGATGGTGCGTTCTAAATAAAACAAAAACAACATTTGACAAATAAATCCTGCGTATAAATTTTGCGCAGGTTGATGAAATTCGCAGCCACCCAGTCTACCCCCCCTCCCCTAACCGCCCCCCCCCCTTCCCACCCCACACCCCCGCAGCATTAGGAAGGAGGTGACAGACAGGGTTTATAAATGGAGCAGGCTTCTGTTTGGCCGGCTGCCCTGGATTCTCTCTGGTGGTTTAAATCCCTAATACTTTCCCTGACCTGTTGATGTACATTAAACCCCTATTTAAAATAACACTTGAATTATGTTGTACATAAATCTCTTCCTTTATAGGGTTCAGGAGAGATGATTAGGCCAGTGCTAAATGGCTTTGTAATTGTATGGCCCATATTCTTCTCATCAAATTGCTGTCATGGGGTTTCTCCCTTGCTATTTTTTCCCTGGTCCATTAAGAGATGGACACTCATCTTTAATCCTGACCATTACCACTGATTGAATGGTTTCAGTCTACGCGTAGCTTTTTAAAAATTGCTTCGACTGTGATGTGGTCATTACATTTTTGAAGGTACATCCAATTTGAACACGGTCCTCTGTGCTTGCTTTGGGTGATGTCACAGAAGCTGCTTCTACAGGCTGGCTATCAAATGTTCAGATTCAGCTTCATGGACCTCTCTCCTCAGGCCTGAAGTGGCATAGTCTGTTAAACTGCATGCTTATTGGTTCTATGGCATCAGTGGACTGGGATCCACCTAGGACAGTGGTAACCAACTCTGTTCCTGGAGATCTACTGTCCTGTGGAACCCTGATTTGGCACACCTGGTTCTACTAATTAGCATTTTATTAGTTTCTCTTGCTGTTGAATGAGGTGTGCTCTGATAGGGTGGGAGTGAAAACCTACTGGATGGTAGATCTCCAGGAACGGGGTTGGTTGCCACTGAGCTGGGGCGTATGGCGTCCAGCCAAGACTTGAGGGGATTTCTGTTACCCAGCATTCCGTGGGTTCCAGCTACAGTGTAGCTCCTCCCAGCAGTTGGTCGTTCAGAGAAACACCTCTGTTACACTGAGCGCTAGCTCTCCTGTAGTAATATGTGGCCTGTATGGTGCAAAATGGTTACTGTCTTGTGTAAGAGGAGCACACATACAGCACACATTGCTGTAAGTAGTGCTAACCTGACCATTTAGGTTAGCAAGATTTACTGTTTTCCTAACGTGAAGCACATCTGTAAATTTTAGATTAAAAAAATAGGCAGTTGGGGGAAGGTGGGGGGAGGCAGCGAATAATAGCATGTGTGTCCTGCACGTAGCCAATGGCTTCAAAGCGAACGGGGGACAAAGTGATGTTCCGTTTGGCAGGACAGTCTGCCTCCCATCCATCTCGTATTTTTTTATGTGCATGGTACATTCAGTTCTGCAAGGCGTTTCCTGGAATGGGCCAGGGATATTATTACTACAGGGAGGGAAATATTAAGGCCCATTCATTCCAGTGGTTCAGTTGCAGTCTCCGTGTGAACCGTTTGAAATAATTTTTCCTAAGTTCACAGCAGAAAGTGGTTTTAGTCATACCAGCGAGGCCTGATTAATGTCAGATGCATCACTTTATGCACAAAAAAAATCGATTAGCTGATGGGAGTAACAGTGTTAGAATCAATCTCTGTTTAAGGTATGTTTCCTTCCGGAAGTCCTCGGAAGCTGCGACTGCAGAGTTGGTATTTTAAAATGTCTGCCCTTCTAGGTCTCGCAGGCCTGCACCTTTCAACTGACGTGAGGCACCTGTAGCACCTATGAAACGTATAGCATGTCTGCGGTCATTTTAATTGCGCAGAAACCTAGCAAAAAAAAAGAAAAACAGGGACCGGTCGGGCTGATGCGCAGCCGTAGCGCACAGAGAGACGGCCCCTTATTTCCCCACTGTAAAGCCTGAAGCCTCCAGCCGGCCCCGGCCTCAGGCTCACGCACAGGGGTATGAAAATGCTCCGTAGAAACGGCTCTGTGCCGAAGGTGGCACAGGCAACACAGGCTACTCCCGAAAACCGCAGGTGATTTAATTTTTTTATTTATCTTTGAGGCAGGAGTAAAAAATACGACCTCCTCCTGTAAGGAGACAACGACACGAACACAACCCCACCTCCCCCCCAGCCCCGCATGCGAACATAAGGCAGCTCCATAAATAAATGCAAAAGTACTGGGACAGTGACACAATTTTTTGTTGTTTTGGCTCAGTACTCCAGCACATTGGATTTGAAATAAAACCGCGATCGCGAGGTTAAAGTGCCATCTGTCAGCTTTGATTTGAGGGTACTTGCATACGTATCGGGTGATCCGTCTAGGAATCACAGGGGCGGAAAAACAGGATATCGCACACACACACACACACACACACGCACACACCTCCTAACGTGCATGCGCGAGTGAATGAATCTAGCTGAGGATATAGCTTGTTATTTATGTCGCCTACATGTCTCTTAAAGATCAAACGCTCCATCAGTCAAAAAGACAGCACAGGCAATGCCATTTCCCCCATATACTGTACCTCTCAAATTGCATGCAGATACTGCAGACAAATCAACAGTTTGATGTTCGTTTGTCCTATAGGGAATAGGATGCACATCCTTAATGCACGTGCATTGCACGTATGTACTAATGTGTGCTCACTCTATGAACTCAACCGTCCTGTCATGCGTGTGGTATATGCTGATTAATTTACATACATGTACATGTGTTTTACATTGCCGTGGAACAAGCCTTGGGTTTTTTTTACGTAATTGCACGACAGTCCATGGTCTCGGATTTAGAATCTAGCCTTGCCATTGATTTTCACTGATGTATGAAGGCTGCTTCTGAGCATCGCCGCTGGACCACGGGTTATTTTAGGGCAAAGATTATAATTATGCCATTTCCTCCCCGCTCTTTCTTTTAATTATTTTAAAAAGAATTAGCTTTGCTAATGTTTTCGGTTAAAACAAACAAAAAAGAAGGTAAAATTCCAGCCCCTAATACCTTGTAAAAGATCCTGATCTTATTTCTTTGTCGCTGGGTATCACAGCTTTAAATCCCCCTTTGGTTGCTAAGTAGCAAGTGCCCTGTGTTCTAATGGGTTGATTTGGTATTCAGCTCCACGCCGGGTCTTATTTTTGTATGCGAGACAAAGTGTTTTGATGGAGGGTGATTGCGGCAGCGTCTGGAGGCTGTTTTGGACTTTTATGGGCTGTACAGTACACTGTGTGCTTTCTAAAACAGAACACAGACGATTGAATTTTGGATTCACTTTGTCATTTTTTCCCCCTCTGAGCTGTTCCTGTCGAGAGAGAGAGAGAGAGAGAGAGGGAGAGGGAGAGGGAGAGGGAGAGAGAAAGAGAAAGAGAGAGAAAGAGAGAAAGACTGGAAGGGTGTGGATTAATCTCTCCTGCCGGAAATGGAGTCGCGGCACCGAAACACATTCAGTATAAAGACGGTGGCACAAGCACGTCGAACGGGGAGCAGAACCGCTTTGCTTTGTTTCTGTCGGGGTGGTAAAGCGATGTGCTTGTTCTCCGGCATATAAAATCGCTCTGCTGCACATTTATTTCACCACGATCATCTTTCACATAGCTTTATGCAGCCTCCGGCGATGTAAATGGATGCCTGACAGATGGACAGATGCATTTATAAACAGATTATGATGATTATTATTATTGGGTAAGTTGTTGTGGGTCCACTAGTCAATCCTCGTGGTTGCGATGATGAACTTGAATAACTTGCACTTCAGCACAAAAAGCTTCTACGCCGATGCTTCCATTCAGAAAACGAGACGTATTTCAGGGATGCATTTGACCTCCTCCCAGGCCCACGCACGCGGGGCCCACGCACGCGCTGCTAACGTCTAAGAGCAGCGGACAGCACGGCGGGCCGGACGTGCGAGGCAGCCGTTAGCATGTCGCTATAGACGTGGGTGCCGCTCCCAGTGCGCTGGGCTACAGTGGAGGCCCAGCAGGAACACGCCCGCGTGTCGAAGAGCCTCCAGAAACCGTCATCACTCCACACGCTGAGCGAAGGCGGCTAGGCGAGCGCCGTCAGCCGCGCCGTTTACATCAAAGCGGCGAAATGAAAGAAAAGGAGCTCGCGGGAAGGGTTCGCCCCGCGTCCCGTCCTCAATCAGTCTGGGAGCCGTTGCCCATCACGCGTTTGAAAGGACTCTCTGAGTGCTGTGATTAAGCCGTCGTAATTGATCACGGACAGCAGAAAGAGACGAGCGTTAATTCTCCCTGTGTATTCGGCGTTTGGTTCATTCAAGGAGGTGCCGCAGCATTAAAAAAAAAAAGAAAACCGACGTCAAAGGCTGGTATAATTGGGTTGACAATCCGTCACCTCGAGCTGCTAAAGGTGACAGCTTTTCATAGTGTTAGCTGCTCAGGTTTTATATAGTTACACAATCACATGCTCACCGACACGCACACATCCACACGCCTTTGTAAAACTAATTAAGTTGCATTTTGCGGATGCGTTGCGCAGGCGAGAACGATGCTTCTTGTGTATTTTTACTCTTCCGTGTTACCTGTCTGAACGTAGTCTAGCACACGGTTCTCAGACTGTTGTGTCAACGGGCTACTCTCTTACCCTGAAAAACCTTGCCTGAAAGCAGGGATTGCATGGTGTTGCTTCATTCCCGTGTTTTTTTTTTCCCTTTAACTTTTTTATCCACATTTTTTTTTCTTCTCCTCCAACTGCGGAGCTGCCGGTCGTATTAGTACGCCCGTCCCGTCTCTTCCGCGCCCTCCATCGATTCGGAGCGAGCGCCGGAGCGTTCCCTCAAGCGCACCGTCAGCTCCTCTCCCTTCACGGTCTTCTTCTTCTTCTTCCTCCTCTTCCCGCTGGAGGACCAGTCCAGAGGGGCCGCAGTCGCAGAGAGGGGCTGAGGGACACCCTGACGCCCGAAACCCTCCCTCTCACAGGGAAGGGGGGGGAGGGGGGGGCAGCCAATCGTGCGTTGCCACGCGGTACCACCTGCGCACATTCGGCACAAGAGGGCTCGAGACTCGACGCCGGTCTGCGGGGCGCGTTTCTGGGGTCTCCCAGGAGGGTTGGGTTTGCTTTTTTAACTTCATTAAAAGATTCTGAAGTTGGACGTGTGAGTGAAGCGAGTCCCAGGGAGATCGTTTGTTTGTGCCTCACAGAGTCATTATAAGTCAGAATTATTGGGCCTTTTTGGTTTGGCTAAACACACTGCCTGGGGTTCCATCGCACACGCTGAAACTCTTTCTCCGAAAAATGTTTATCTTAACTTCAATTTGGATGGCTGTATTCAACGATGCTTTTCAGCGGAAAACACTGATATACTTCTCTCTCTTTCTCTCAGATCTCTTTTTGGCGATATGTTCGTCAAATAATTTTCCTCTCCTGTTTTAAGGAGTGGAATGCGTGCTGAAGGCATGGCCTTGGTTGTCTGGTTGGATGTGCTGTCAGTTTGAGAATCACATTAGCATGTGTCAGTCTGGATCAAATCAAGGAATCAAACGCTTGAAATATTTTTGTCTCCTCATAATGTCATGCGCTTCGCAATTTGCATCGTGTGAGATCTTGACGTCTGAAGATGTTCCGGTCAGAATGTTGACTCGGGTGCGAGTGCGTCCTCGTCTGGAAAATAAGAGGCTTATGTAACGTCGTCTGCTGAGGTCAGCTGAGGAGACGTTGTTTGCCTCTGCCGTTTGTGCTGGAGAAAAAGAGGAACGAGAAATGGAAAGAATTAAAGAAATTAATTTCACTATGTTCTGTCGATTTCACAGTATGCTGAACAAAATCAAATGGGAAGATCGTATGTCTTCAAATACATGTAAATAAGTGGCATAATTTAAATATTTTTTAAATTTAATTTTAGCGCGTCCCTCAGGAGTTCCTGCTGCCTATCTAGAGAATTCCTTCTATGGAATTTCTAACTCATACATATTTTTTTATTTAATTGTTTTTATTGAACACCATATGTACTTGATATGACAGAGTCACATGACCCTAACTATAAATGCTAAACAAGCAGGTGTGAAAAGCAGTCCAGATGCGTGAAAGTACTGTACAGCTCCAGGGATCCATGCTGAACAGTCTGTATGCATGAGAGTACAGAGGCCTAATGAAGCAGAGATGTGAAATTGCAGGATAAAGAGACTTTATTTTTACTGTGTCTTCATATATTGTAAAATATGGCTTGTAATTTGCGAGACTAACTATAGATGCATACATCCCACATAGTTAAACACAGATCTTAGTTCAAAATCTTTCACACAGGTGTTTGGTTTTTTCAAAAGACAAATTAGCATCTCAAAAAATGTATTGGAAAAATGACTAATTAATTTGGGCTAAGGGAAGCTTTAGCATTTTATTCTAACAACAGAGAAAGGCAGTAATTCACGGATTTTTCTGATTTCATAATAAAAGGAATTGTGCCAGAATTTATGTCCAAAATAATTTGGGGGGTATTTTGGCTTGTGGATTCATGAACAGCTGCTGTGTTAATACCTTGTGCTGCAGATGGGAAGGGTTGTAAGAAAGCCACATGACAATCAGATTTAAACCTAATTTTCTTTGTGTTATGAATTCAGTTTTATTTTGTAAAAAAGAAAAAAGGGACTCGCTCCAGTGGTATATTAGGAAAGTTTTCTTCTCTGAAAAATTGCTCTTTATAAATGAAGAAGAAAAAGAGAACGATTGTTTGTTTTCACAGATTCAGGAATTGACAGCAGCTGTAAGTCGCTTGTTAAGTGGTTGTGGTGTGACAGTGGTGATACAACAAAAGGGGGGGGTTGCAGTGAAAAGAGAGAGTTGGGGGGGGGGGCGTGCAAGAGAGGCTAAATTTAAATTGTAATTGGCCGACTTCCACAAGCTTGCGGGCGTTTTAATGAGTCATAATAACTTCATTTAAAACCAGCTGAGCAGAAAATAGATTGGAGAGAAGCCTGTGGCCAGTATGGATTCACTTTTTTCTCTTTTCTGAGGCCAGGAACGACCACTCGCCCCTCTGCGTGGTCTGGTGGGCTGCTTCCTGCACCTGTCTGTGTGTGTGTGTGTGTGTGTGTGTGTGTGTGTCTCTCTCTCTGTCTGTATCACTCTGTGTCTTCTGGGTGTCTTTGTCTGTGTCTATCTCTCTGTGTCTGTGTGTGTCTGTGTCTGTGTGTCTAAAGACTCTTCAGTTGGGCTGGTTTAGTGAAATCTGAATGCTTTGCTTCCAGGAAGCCTAAAAAAAGGAATGCACTATAAATGAACTAGTTTTACCGCAAAATAGATAAGCTTTCTGCAAACAGTTCTGCGAGCGTGAGGCAAGCGTCTGATCTCAGAACAGCCCGAGGTGCCCTTCGTCGCGTTGCCGAGGCCGCTAGCTCGCGAAGCCCGAGGCTGCGCTCGGCGTGGGGTGGAGTGGCCGAGCGCTGGGTCCGCAGCACAGGCTGATGGCCTATTCAGCGCTCGCTCGTCTGATACCAGCGGGAGAACAGCCAATGACCGCAGGAGAGGGAGGCTATCACTGTACTGAGAGGGACGCCTGTTATTGCTACAGTACGGTAGCCCTTGAAAATGCGCTTCACTTTTTAGTGCAGTTAAATGGATGCGAAGAACATCGGTGTTGTAAAAACATCACTCGGGATGGTGGAGGCTTAATAGGTTGTAAGAGTGCGCTGTCATTGGCTCTCCAGCTACCTGGGGAAAGTGCGGTCCCGTGCATAGCAACCCTAATCGAGCCGCACGCTCGACCCATTACCTCTGACACAGGTTAGTGAGACGCCCGCTGAATGTGTGTGTGCGTGCGTGCGTGCGTGTGTGCGTGCGTGCGTGTGCCTGCGTGTGCTCATTTAGACTGCACGTGCCTGCAGTCGTGGCATAAGATCCCGCACTTCCTCCCCCGTACTCCGTGATGCCCCTTCGCCTCGGCTAGTTTGAGGAAATGCAGTTCAGTCGAGTTCAGTTCTGAGTTATTTGCGCGTGCTGTAATGATTGGTCAAACAGGCCGGTGGCGGTACATGGCATATCTGGCTGTGCTCCCGCCTTCGTGACCCGTCTGTGTCAGATGGGGTCTAATCATCAGGGCAGTATCATTAACCCGTCTGTCCCAGCCAACCGGCCCGCTTGTAGCTGTCCGCTCCGCCAAAAATGGGAGCACAAGTGTTTATAGAGAACCGCAACAGAGGATGGATATTGTGACCCACAGCTTTTTATGTGTTGTGGTATGTTGTGACAGCACGCAGGCACTACACACACACACACACACACAAACACACACCGACAGAAACAGGAAAGGCTCGGCTCTTCGGACGAGTTTCGATAACTCAAACATAGCCCCGTGCCTGCGCCCAACTTCCCTCTGAATGTTTACCATCGCAGAGAGTCGACTGTCCCAGACTGCGTATGCTTTCCTGATACCGGGCCACAAAGGCAAACACGCGCGGTGCTTTCATGTCATCGACCAGCCCTTCCGTTCTGACAGAGCAAATAGCCTAACAAGTTCAGCAATTATTCAGCTACTCATTCAGGTGTCATTGGCAGTTGATTGTCCCCAGGCTGGTGTCACCCAGTCGCCTGGGAAACACTAGGCCTGGCGTCATTGGACGTTTCTTTCCCGCTTGTGGCTCCCCGGACCAATCACGGTTCAGCCTGCGCACTAGAGCAATAACCAACAGACACCCCGCCATCTCTCCCCTGTCATACCAATAAAAGTAAATATTCTCCAAAGACTCTTCTTTTATTGCATTATGTAAGCTGGATGATAGCTCTGGGAAACTTTTAGATCAATTTCTTGCTCTAGAGCAGATTAAAAAGCCATGAATCCCATTTAGGGAAGAACTCCCATATGAAACGCTCTTTTGAAACTTTTATATTTCAGAGAGAATGAAGCGTCGTGCAGAAAGATCCACCGATGGCGCTTTCATGTTCGGGGGGAAAAAAAGGAAGGAGAAAAAAAAAGATAAAAGCGATCCCGAAGCCATCTGGAAGTAGCCGAGACGCACAAGGGCTGCTTTTATGCTAGCGATTCCTCAGGGACGCGTGACAGAGGGGACCGTGGATATTGTGCTGTTGTCGTTGCGGAGAAAACAAGCCACTGACTCAGAATATTAATCCTGCCAGGGAGACGCAACGAATTTGACTGCGGCAGCTGTGCGTTCTGAGCACTCGCGGCGTTTTAAGAGGAGCCCTACTTTTCTGTGAATCGGGTGAAAAGTCAGGGAACGTCTGACCCTGATGTGCGTACAGCTCCCGTTTTAAAAGGCCCTCCCTGTCGCCTGCTCTGTAACACTTAATTCGCTTTCGTTTGTTTTGAAGCGCACAGGGAAGCGGATCCAGTATGTCCCAGGCCTGAGTGACACACTGGACACTGCGCACGCAAGGGTCCGGCAGTCATCCCATTCAGTGTGCCTTAGCGTCCTTAAAATCACCAATTCTTCCTTCCTTCCAAATCTGTTCATCACCGGTCTTATTCAGCCACCACCTTCTCAGACAGGTGGGCACACACAGACAGACAGACAGACCCCTACAGACCGATAGAGAGCCTGGCAGACAGATGCCGACAGAGACTGACAGACAGACAGACCAAGCCCGACAGAGTCAGACGGAGGCTGACAGACGCGGGCAGGCAGACGGAGGCTGACGGACAGACGGAGAAGCGCAGGAGCGCGTAAGGCAGTGGTGCGTACGTGCTGAATATTGATTGCGAGGTTAAGTACTTGTTGCCTTTGAGAGGACTGCCTCGGTCAGCGATGCCCTTTAAGCAGAGAGAACGGAGTGCACTTTAATGCACGGGCTTTGAGGTGAGGGTGTCGGGGGCATTGGGGGTTGGTTTGGGGGGTGGTTTTGGCTTTCCTGTGCAGCCCGGCCTGTCACTCCGTCAGGAAGGTGAGCAACGGGGAGCGACCCACAGGAAAGGGGGCTGGCGAACAGCCTCTGGAATGCCTGTCGGGGCATTGTAAAAAGTTTTAGTGAGGAAGTTAATGGGCCGTCACACTGTCCACTTTTGTAAGGAAAGGAAGTTTATGGAAGTGACTTTCTTTTTTCTTCTCTCTCTCTCTTCTGTCCCTCTCTCTCACTCTCTCTCTCTTTCACACTCTCTTTTCTCTCTTATTCTCTTTCTCTCGCCTGTTTTTCTTTTTCTTTTTTTTTTAAATAGGGAAATGGTAAGCCTCACTTAGCTCTCGCAGAACAACACATGACATAATGGAAACAGCGAGCCTGTCCAGATTGTGTCATCTGGCAGATAGCGCTGACTGTTCTGGCCGTTTCTGGACTTTTCTGGCTCGCGGGAGTCCTTGCAGATTAATAGCTTCTGAACCTCAGATAATTTGTAATGGGCATAACGGAGGCCTGTTTTGGTTTTTTGAAGCCGTAGGTGGTGTCTTTTACAGCGTTGCCCCCACGGGTGAGGGAAGGGTGCGAGCAAAAATAAATAAATCCCACAAAAAACAGCGGCGTGAAAGGATGCACCTGAGGGCCGTTAGTTTTGCCGTTTATAGCATTTCCTGTTGTTTCTCGGGCGCGGGTTCCCCGTCCTCTCCTCCCTGCTCTGCCGACCCCACCGCTGCTGGTTTCTTCTGCCATCGATGGCTTATCAGTTGTGTGAGGAGAGATGACGCATTAGCGGATCGATCACATTTATGGCAGAGACATCGCATTGCATACAGTAGTGTGTGTGTGTGTGTGCGCGTGTGTGTGTTTCATGGGGGCTAAGAAATGGCTCTTATATTTTACTTATAAAATAAAAAATGTTTAATACAAAAATGCTTCTCTCCGGGATGCTGTGCAAATTGATGTGGGAGCCTCTCCTCCTGTCTCTCCTTCTCTTTCTCTCTCTCTCTCTCTCTTTCAGTCAACCTCCTAGAGGTCATTGTGTTGGCTGATCGGCCCTCCCCCCACCCACAGACAGGGGGCTTAATAACCCGAGGAGGGCCTTTGACAGTGTGTGACTTGAAAGCAGGAAATAATGGGCCCTAAATGCTAAATCTTTACAGGTTATTGACCTGTGGGGAAAGCATACACGCTGCCCTCAGTGTAATTTGTGTAGTTCTCCCGTGACCAGAGAGTGAGAGAGAGAGAGGGGTCTGTACCGCTTCTATTGCCTTTAATAAAACATGCCATCACTTTTCAAATAAGCTCTGTAAAGATTTTCACGCGCACACAC